>NW_006205575.1:256207-298640 GCF_000334495.1 Tupaia belangeri chinensis
TATGATGTTGAACTCTTTTTTTTTTAAGAATTTTTATTTAACTTTATTTATTTTAATTTGACCAGAGATGGACAGAGTGAGTAAATGAGAGAGAGAGAAAGAGAGAGAAAGTGAGAAAGCAAGCCTCCAGGTCTGGGACTCAAACCATAGTCGGCCATGTGGGAGTCCAGTGCCCTTAACCACGCCACCTGCCAGCCCCAATCCTTAGGCAAAGAGGAGGGGTAGGCTGTGTTTAACACAAAGACCACCTGAAACCTGCATTGCTAGGAAAGAGGCGGGGAAACTATAACTATGAGTGTCTAAGCCAGTTTGGTGGTGCACTCTGAGATGCAATTATGTGGAAATGATATAAAGTGGAACCCCAGAAGATAATTTAAAAGTATTTCCGAATATTTAATCATTTTTCAAAGACTAAAGAAGGAGATGTGAAATAAAGACAAAAGGGGTTTCTCAGGGGAAAAAAAATGTTCCCAAAGTGGAATAAGAGAAATTACCTAGCATACATGCCAATGAAAAAAAAAAAAGAGAGAAAGAAGGCGATACTGCACCCCTCTGAGCTTGGCTGGAGGAGCCGAATGGTGGCCACCCAGTGCTCCAGAATTTGAGTGGTCAGAGGCTCTCGGTAGGACTTGGTAGTTAACAGCCTTTCAGCAGGTTTTTAATGGCCTCTGATGTCCGGTGAGAAATAGATGAAAAGACTTGACACTTTTTTTTACCAGTGGACTAGCTTGTCTCCCAGCCAAATGGGTCTTGAAATACTATGTGCATTGCAGAAGGACCAGTAGCCAGGGAGTGGCCAGGGTCTCAGAAGGGTAAGGCCTCTCAGTCCCCCTTATCACATGACTTGGAAAGCTGGACAGTGCCCTAGAATGACTTTCTCCATCGAGCCCAAGAAACAGTGTGGAGAATCAGTCTGTCTGGAAACTCCTTATATGGAGAAGTTCTGAGACTATTTTGTGTTTGGTTTGTAAGAGGATCCTGGTTTAAAAAAAGAAAGAGAAAAGAAAGAAAAGCCTAAGGCAATGATATCATGTTACTAAGAGGCTTGGTTAAAAAAGAAAAATACTCTTTGAAATCTTTTCTGCCCTAAGTCTGGATTACAGTGGTGCAATAGCAAATCCATCAGTTCCATGGGTTCTGGCTGATCTTCCTGCATCCTGTAAACCGTGGACCAAGGAGCCCTTGCTGAGTCTCCTGTTTTCTCCCAGTGCAGCTCTGCAGAGAGGCTGAGGCCAGAAAGTCCTGCCACGTGTTTCTGCAAGTGGATGGGTTTTATTATTCCTGGAACACAGCCCCCAGCCCTAAGTCCTAAAATGCTGACAGGGCAGAAGCAAAGGAGACCGGGGGAGCCCTACCCCTTGACAGTATGGTGGCCTCCCCACTTTGGCTCAGTGCCTGGCTTGACAGCTAGGAGGAACCAGTGATCACGCTGGGGCCTGGCTTAAGGACCAGCTGCTTTTCCTGTGCTGGCCCACCTCCCCTAAGGTGACTGGAGGTGGAATTTTTTTTTTTTTTTTGGAGGGGGAATTCTTTTAAAGCTAAGGCTTTTAAAGGGAAGGCCCCTTGGGACAAAGCTAAGGCTTTTAAAGCGAAGGCTCCTTGTGCAGTGAAGGTCTGGGAGGCTGCTTATTGTGCAGAGGGATTGTGATGTGGGTCTGCCACACCTGTGGGCGAGCCTGCCTTTCCCTATCCATATCTTTCCTTTTTTTTTTTTTTAAAAAAAAGAATCATTTTATTTAACTTTATGTATGTGTTTTAATTTGACCAGAGAAAGACAGAGTAAGAGAAAGCAAAAGAGAGGGAAAGTGAGAAAGCAAGCTGCCAGGTCTGGGACTCAAACCATAGTCGGCCATGTGGGAGTCCAGTGCCCTTAACCACGCCACCTGCCAGCCCCAATCCTTAGGCAAAGAGGAGGGGTAGGCTGTGTTTAACACAAAGACCACCTGAAACCTGCATTGCTAGGAAAGAGGCGGGGAAACTATAACTATGAGTGTCTAAGCCAGTTTGGTGGTGCACTCTGAGATGCAATTATGTGGAAATGATATAAAGTGGAACCCCAGAAGATAATTTAAAAGTATTTCCGAATATTTAATCATTTTTCAAAGACTAAAGAAGGAGATGTGAAATAAAGACAAAAGGGGTTTCTCAGGGGAAAAAAAAAATGTTCCCAAAGTGGAATAAGAGGAATTACCTAGCATACATGCCAATGAAAAAAAAAAGAGAGAGAGAAGGTTAACTGACCTCAGCACACAGTAGGAAGGTGAAGAGTCAACAAGTAAAGCACAGCATTATGGATCATGTTATATAGGCTGTAGTATATATTTAAACATTTTCAATTGTGTGTGTGCCCATGCACACACTTCCAGTAGAAAGACTAGTCTTGGCACATACCATAGATAAGCTATATAGTTTGGTCAGGATTTTTAGAAAAGAAAATGTGAAATGTTCTGAGAACTTAGTAACAAAAGAATACACTGCTAGGTGGGGGTGCCAAATAGAAAGAGAATGTTTAGTGTAATCCAAGTGGCAAACAAATACATTTCCTTTTTAGGGCTGTGGAGTAAGGCAGTACAGTGAGGCCTTGTTTGAAGACTCTGAACAGAATCTAGTCTTTTAAAAAGTCCAAGTCAAGGTCATCATTGTAAACATTGTCCACAATTGGATTGTTATTATACCTTCAGTGTCTTCTTGAAGAAGACCTATTGGTTTGCTGCTGGTCAAAATAGTCCCAGCTCTGCTTTTTAAATTCATAAGTTTTTTTTTTTTTTTTTGAGAGGTTTTTGCTATAGGGTGCGTGTGCTCGCCAAAAATACAGAGAGAGACAGAGAGACAGAAAGCGAGAAATCAGCCCCCATGGGGGATGGCCACACTGCAATCCCTTCTCCATTCTCCTCTTGGGATCTTGGGCATGCACGCACACGTGCCCGGTGTGAGTTTAAGCCGCTGGGTCTGAGACTTGAACCGTGGTCGACTACATGGGAGTCCAATGACATAGCCATCACGCCAACTGCTGGTCCTCATAAGTCTTTTTAAAAACATATCCAGCTTAGTTTCCATGGTCCTCATGTTGTCAGTAATGTCTTTCTAAACTACCTTCAGGTGATTTGTTTCTAAGAACCCTTCTGTGTGAGTTTCCTAGGGTTACCATAACAGTAACACAAACTGGGTGGCTTAGAACAACAGAAATGTATTCTCTCACAGATCCGGAGCCCAGAAGTCTAAAATAAAGGTATCCTAGGTGGGTTCTAACTGGGGGCTCTAAAGGATAACTTGTTCCATGCCTCTCTCCTTGCTTCTGGTGGTTGTAGGTAATGTGTGGTGTTCCTTGGCACATGGACTCCAATATCTGCCTGATGGTCACGTGGGGTGTTCTCCCTGTGTATCTCTGTCTGTGTTTTCTCTTCTTATAAGGACACCGGTCATTGGATTTGGGACCACCCTGACCCAATATGACCTCATTTAACTGAGTACATCAGTAAGGACCATATTTCCAAGTGAGCTCACAGTCCAGGGTTCCAGGTGCACATGAATTCTGGGGGAACACTTCAGTCCAGTACACCTTCCTTCTGCTCTGTCCTCTTGAGTCTGCTATAGGTCGCAAACCAATGACTGAACTTCATAGACCTATTATGTGAAGAAGAAACAGAGCGAGCGAGTGAGGAGAGACTTGATCCTGCATGATAAACCCCAAGGGGCCTCCCTGGCACAAAGGGCTTGGCCTGCAACTGCTTTGACTTAGTGGTGCCAATTTGCCAGAGACTTCCAATTTCTCAACCCCTCACTCACCCTCCTACCACCATTTTTTAAAAACTTACATCGAAGCTGATGCCTTACAGTTGAAGCTGCCAGATAAAGAGCTTGTGATACATGAAGTGTTATGCTTGAGTCTTTCAGACAGTGTTTTAGGGTGCTAGGGGAAGCCAAGTAATGCTTCTGAGAAGTATTTTAGACTATCCAGATATGTGCAAGGAGAGGCTGCGTGGGAAAGTTGCTAGAATAAATTCCTATGACTGCAACACAGATCTTTCTTTTCTCTTGGCCATCTGAATTGTAGGACACTGTTGCTGCTTGTGTGCAATTCTAGAGGACCCCATCCCTGCCTATCTCGGGTGCTGCCTGTGAATTACACTCTGTTTCAGGGAAAATTATGCTTTATACAGCTGTTGGGGGCACTCTCTGAGACAAACTCCCTTCTCAGTTCAGTATATTAATATTTTTTTGAGAACTACCCCCTTCACTGTTGAAGGAGAGGAGAGGGCATGGGCCTCTAAAGATAGCGATAGAAAGCCCAGTGGAACATGTTCCCCAACACAGTATAAAATTATAGAAAGATCCTCTTGAGGACTTAGGATCTCTTGCATCAACCCTTTTTATTTCTCTGCTGAAAGAAAATATTAAACCTCGGAGGAACATGGAGAAAGAGAATGATATTAAACACAGAATGATTTTAATCTTTGCAGCAGCCTCTGTCATGCACCTGTCATTACTCTGAATGAGCTCTTTTTCTGTCTTGATGGATGGGGGTCTAAAAGCTTGCTGTTTTCATTAGTGAAGTGAAATGGGGTGCCAGTGCGAATGCTTTGTCATTCTGATGGAGTATAATGCCTGAATCAGTGTAATTATTCAGTGTTTGCATAATCAGCAAGATTTTGAAGGGGAATGTTGCACAACTCAGAACTGGCCTAATTTCACCTGACAATATTCCATTCAGACTCCAAGCATCTCCTCCAAGAAGCCGAAGTGCTAGTGGATTTCTCGAAGGCCCAAGGCAATAATGGTTGGAAATTCAGTTGTCCTAGATCATTAGCTAATTACACTATGCCTGGTGGTCACTTAAGAGGGTCTTACTCACCATCTCATATAAATTCACCCTTATTTTAGTTAGAAATGCCATTTATTTATTATGCATGAAGCATCTGATATATTGTTCCATATGGAACCAGTAATGAACCACCAGCCAGATCCATTAAATTTCATTCAGGAGTAAATTAAGATCCAGAAATGTGGGCAGTGGGTGAGGAAGCCTCACGGAAAGGCTGAAGTTGGATCAAGAGATAGACTAAATAAGGGACTTGCTGGGAATGATTTGGGAAAAGCCACAAAACTTAAATTTACACTCCTTTTTTTCAGAAAGTCTCTTTTTAAAGAAAGTAGCGTATTCACTTGAGCTGTTTTAGGAACTCTTGCAATATCAGTTGCAAGTAGGGAGACTGAATTTTTCATTAACTCATTTAAATCAATTTATTTCAGCCCAGCATGACACTAGACCTGAAAATCTGAGCAAAGCCCCAGGGCTGAATCTCAGTTACCCAGCTCATCTAATTTGGACTAGATTGCTTTTTTCATTAAATCTAAAAATAATTTCAGGCAGGCCATCTTTCTAGGGATTTCTGTGGGTGAATCATATTCTAGAGAAAAAGCCCAGTCTTTCTCAGATAGAGGCATTTGGGCCTGGGTTTATCTCCCTTTTCTCTACAAAGCCAGCCTACCTTGATCTTCGTTCCTGATGATTGCTAACATACTGAATGCCCACCATGTGCCAGGCCCTGTTCTTAGCTATCTAAGGATGGATTAGCTAATGTCATCCTCACAGCCCCTCAAGAAGGAGGTACTATTATTATCCCATTTAACCAGGGGGATCCTGAGGCGTAGAGTAGTTAAGTAGCAGGTGCAAGGTCACTCAGCCAGTGAGTGGTGGAGATGGTGTTCAGACTTTGGCAATCTGGCTCCAAAGACCACCGCTCAATTTCAAAGACCCTTGTACACTACTGCAAAGTTCTTTAACCAAAAAATTTCTATATTTCAGAGCTGAGTTCCTGAGGACCTTGAAGGTTTGGGGCAAATGGATTCCAAGTACAGAAAGTACATGAGTTTGGGACTACCAGATGACGTAATGGCTATGTTGCTGAAGTCCCATGTAGTCGACTGCAGTTTGAGTCCCGGACCTGGTGGCTTAAACTCACGCCAGGCGCATGTGCGTGCGTGCCCAAGATCCCGAGAAGAGAATGGAGACAGGATTGCAGCATGGCCATCCCCCTTGGTGGGTGATTTCTTGCTTCCTTCCTGTCTCTCTATCTCTCTGTGTCTTTCTGGCAAGCACATGTGCCCTTTCTGGCAAGCACATGCGCCCTATACCAAAAACCCTTCCCCCCCCCCCAAAAAAAAAAAAGTACATGTGTTTTGACCTGGAGCATGAACAATTGGATGTGTGAAAAAGTACTCTGGTCCATGGCTGATGCAAGAATGAGTTGTATCAAAATCATGAAACAAAAGCAAAGCCTAGAACCAAACCACTGGTACCTTTTTTGGTGAAACTACATCAGAAAGTCAGGCTTTGCCACTGGGCCAGCATCTTGAAGAATACCCGCACCTGATCCCTTGCTCTATAGCTGTTTATATTTCAGTTAATATGGATTACTGGAGACTCCTTTTCAGAGATTAAAGAAAGGAAGAGAAGATGGCTGGTAAGGAAAGGTCACACCCTGGTGTCACTACTCAGGAATCCCAGGGGAGCCTGCAGAGGACACTCCCGGCTGTGCACAGCCCGCTGGGTGATGAATTGCCCAGTATTCACATGTCCTCATCCTCCGTAGGACTGCTGGCTTGCTCCTGCTCCTCCGCTGCAGACAGAAGATTAGTGGTGTGGTGCTGATGGCCAGCTGGGAGGGGAGGTCCTGGGAGACATGTCAAGGGGGAAAATTGGTGACTATTCGATGGACTGGGGTTGGTGGTTGTTGCCTAGGAAACCTGCCAATGACAAAATGAACCAGAAGAAGATCCAGTTTGCTGTCTTCACTGACAGATTTATAGACTGAAAAACAAAGCCTCTTTACTGGACTCAAATGAAAAGTTCATGTGAGAATTAAAAGGAGTCTGTGCAAAGTGGAGTTCAGGACAGAAAAGGAGAGAAAAGCACCCAAATTAGTTGAGTAGTAAGTTTCCTTAAATATAAGAACAATTGGTTTTAAAGGTATTACCCAGTTTATAGCAAATGATCTGTGGTGATTATACATTTTATGGTATGTATGAGGGACATGAAGATTTGAAAAATAGGAACTATTTCATAAAATACTGCACTTACTTACTGGGCCAGCCTGCGGCATAAGGATTAAGGCAGCTGGATCCCTCATGGCTGACTGTTTTGAGTCCTGGTCCCAGTGGCTTGAAGAACATGCCAGGTTTGTGTGCACCTGTTCAGAATCCCAAAAGGAAGGAGAAATAGAGGAGAAGGGATTGCAGCACGACTATTCCCCAGAGAGCATGCTTTCTCACTTCTCCATGTTCTTCCTCTATCTCTGTCTCTCTAGTGAGCACATGCACCCTCTGGCAATTTTTTTTAAAGCTTCTTTCTCTACCCTGCCCCACACCATTCTCTCACAAAAAAGGAAAAAGAAAAAGAGTAAGATGCTTACTTCATAAAACACATTTACAATGCTTTTATGGAACTAAAGCTGGGTTAAGCTACTTCAGAAGCTTTATTATATGGAATTTTCCATTTCATTCTAACACTGCACAGGGCTCCTTAATGTCCTTCCTCCTCTTTCTTCTGAGGATGCAGGGGACAACCACTCAGCCCCGCTGCTCACGGAAACCTGTTGAGGCTTGCAGAAGAAGGGCACACGGAGGTCTTTGCTAATGGTGTCTGAGGAATCAACCACCTGTCTCAATGTTATCTTACTAGCTTTTGAGTATTTTTGTTTTCAGATTAATTGCAAAAAAAGCCAAAAGAGCTAAAACATTCATCTGAATCACTTGATAGGACAGGGGATGCACAGATTCCTAAATCTTCCAGGGTGGGATCTAGGAATCTGTCTCATTGAGCCATTCACCACAAGATCCTTATTCTCATCAGACTTTGAGAACCACTGCTCCAGGGCATGGAGAATCCAACTTCCCACACACCTAGGAGAGGTTGAGGGAAGAAAGAAGAACGGGAGAGGGAAGAAGTGTTCGCAGTAATGGAGGAAAAGGCTTCTTTCTCTAATGCTCTTCACAGTCCAGTCATGAGTTGGGATTGTGCCCAAAGGAGCCCCAGAGGAGGAGCCAGTGTGCAGTGCCCAGGAGAGAGCAGACACTGCCTTGTTGCCTGGCCCTCTGTCAGTCTCCAAATTGGAGTGTTTAGAACTGTCCAGGGTACTTTTCCTCCTCGAGTTACTAGAATTCTTTTTTTTTTTTTTTACTTAGCTAAGAACTACTGCTCACCCTCAGGACCTAGCCTTCTTTCACACATAGATTGATTTAGGCTTCCCTGTTCTGTATTCTCACAGCGCCCTGCATCGTGTGTGTGTGTGTGTGTGTGTGTGTGTGTGTGTGTGTGTGTGGTTAGCTACTATGCCTCACCCTCCCCACCACGATGAGAGCAGAGACTGTGTCTTATTTGCCACTGTATCCCAGCATCCAGCACAGTGCCTGGCATATAGGTCATGCTCTCTGTGTAGAATAAAATCATGTAAATGCCAGTGTAGACTCAGAGAGTTAGATATTTGAGAGTGTAATAGACCACTTCTGAGGTCTTCAGCATTTCTATGCCTTGAAACTAACTTGGAAATGAACTTATTCCAACTGAAGGTTTTATTCCCTCATGGAAAAATGTATTAGTTTAGCCTGTTGAGCCTTTAGAGGGATGAGTAGTAAGCAAAAATTTCTGATTTCCTTTTTTTTTTTTTGCAAAATAGACATATGTTTCACCATATATTCTAAGGATCTGACTGGTGCTCATGGAACTTTGGTTATTTGTCGGTTTGATTGAAAAGATTGTTGGCTCATTAGTAAGACTGGTCTAGCCTTCCAAGAATCGAGAACGCAATTTTCCAACCAGATTGTTGAAAATCTCCCAGCACATCCTCTGGATGGGGGCTATTTGCTCAGTGGGGAGACTTCTGCCTTCTTCTGTCCCTCCTCTGGCCTTTTATTCACAGCGTTGGAGACAGTGGGCTGAAGGAGTTAGAACAGAGAATGGGATGGGGGTGAGGGCAGGAGGTGTGAGCTAAAGAGAAGGTTTTCTCTTCTTGTAGTTCCAAACACGCCATATATCCAGAAGGGAGGAACTGGGACAAATGAAACTGAAATAAGAATTTAAATTTATGCTCAAAGTGAACTTCTCTATGTATGTTTGTTTTTCCTTCTTGAATATTGATGTAGACATTGAGTGCCCTACAGGGAGGAAAAAAAGTCCTCAACAGAATCAAGTTTATTTTAGGATTTGGCCATATGTGTAAATCTGTCTGGGTATGTCATGTAAGAGCTAGACCTAGGTCATTTCTGCATCTTTAACATACATAGGTTTTCATTCATTTTTGAAATTGTGCTGATTTCCACTTAGTTTTTACAAAAATAAATGTATTGACCTGGTGTTTAACTTAAACAGACCAGTTCATTAAAAACAAGTCCATAATGGGACCAGCAGGTGGCATAACGGTTACGTCACTGGACTCCCATGTAATCGTTGGGGTTTGAGTCCCAGACCCAGTGGCTTAAAACTCACGCCAGGTGTATCTGTGTACATGCCCAAGATCCCAAAAGGAGAATGAAGGAGAAAGGCTTGCAGCATGGTCATCCCCTCTGGGGGGTGATTTCTCACTTTCTGTCTCTCCGTCTCTCTAGTGAGTGCACATGCCCTCTAGCAAAAAAATCTGTCAAAAAAAATAAAGTACCATAGTTTTCTGGGTATTGATGTCTGCTGTTTTTATTCAATACTAATTATTATTCAGAATTTATTTACTATTTTATATCATTATTACTCAGAGCACATAGTCTGCATTCTCTTCTCTCATGTTTCAAGTTTTCATCTAGTGATGACTGGCATTTTATTCTAAGCATCACGAACTGGCTTTGAGCTAAAGTGGCCCTAAACATTCCGGAACAGCCTATTGTGCCTAGTTTACCAGTGAGGGGTGTCTTAAGCAGAGAGAGAAGTGGATACAGGACTGAGTTTTTCTGTAAGCCATCTCTAGGGCATTAACCCACTGGCCCTACCTTGATGAACCCCAGCAGTGCAGAAGTTGGTGCATGGCTAAGAAACTGTGGAGCTGATACACAGTAGAGGTGGGGGGCATTGCTTAGTGTTGTGCTGAAAAAGCCCGAGTTAGTGCCGGGAAACTGTTTATCATAGAACATGAAGTGAAGAAAACAGGACCAAAAAATTGCTTTTTTTTTCTTTTTAGAGGTTTTTGCTACAGGTCACGTGCACTCGCCAGACAGACAGAGACAGACAGAGAGACAGAAAGCGAGAAATCACCCCCCAGGGGGGAAGGTCACGCCGTAATCCCTTCTCCTCCATTCTCTTGAGATCTTGGGCACTCACGCACACGCGCCCGGCATGAGTTTTAAGCCACTGGGTCTGGGACGCGAACCACAGTCAACTACATGGGAGTCCAGCAACATAGCCATTATGCTAACCGCTGGTCCCAAAATTGTGTTTCTGATATGCCCTTAACTATGTAAAAAATGCCTGCATGAAAATGTGCTCGAAGCAAAGGTGATCAAAGCTGAGCAATAATTGTGTGTGGGCAAAGTGCTCACACACCTGTGCTAGCTAGCTGTGTCATCTGTGGCACCCAGTTGTCCATATGGGCATAGACTGGTTGTAAATAACCACTGTGCCATGATTGTGTTTACCATTGCTTTGGATATTTCAGGGTGAGTTTTTTTTTTTTTTTTTTTTTAAAAACGTTTTTTTTTTTTTTTTTTTTATAATTTTTTTTTTTAACATTAACCCACTGGCCCTACCTTGATGAACCCCAGCAGTGCAGAAGTTGGTGCATGGCTAAGAAACTGTGGAGCTGATACACAGTAGAGGTGGGGGGCATTGCTTAGTGTTGTGCTGAAAAAGCCCGAGTTAGTGCCGGGAAACTGTTTATCATAGAACATGAAGTGAAGAAAACAGGACCAAAAAATTGCTTTTTTTTTCTTTTTAGAGGTTTTTGCTACAGGTCACGTGCACTCGCCAGACAGACAGAGACAGACAGAGAGACAGAAAGCGAGAAATCACCCCCCAGGGGGGAAGGTCACGCCGTAATCCCTTCTCCTCCATTCTCTTGAGATCTTGGGCACTCACGCACACGCGCCCGGCATGAGTTTTAAGCCACTGGGTCTGGGACGCGAACCACAGTCAACTACATGGGAGTCCAGCAACATAGCCATTATGCTAACCGCTGGTCCCAAAATTGTGTTTCTGATATGCCCTTAACTATGTAAAAAATGCCTGCATGAAAATGTGCTCGAAGCAAAGGTGATCAAAGCTGAGCAATAATTGTGTGTGGGCAAAGTGCTCACACACCTGTGCTAGCTAGCTGTGTCATCTGTGGCACCCAGTTGTCCATATGGGCATAGACTGGTTGTAAATAACCACTGTGCCATGATTGTGTTTACCATTGCTTTGGATATTTCAGGGTGAGTTTTTTTTTTTTTTTTTTTTTAAACAAATGTGTTTTTTTTTTTTTTTTTTAACAATTTTAGATTAACAGAACAGTTGCAAAGGTGACACAGAGAGGTTTTGTATCTCACACTGCTTGTCCTACTTGTTAACAACTTACATAACCATGTTACTTTTTATCAAAACTAAGAAGGTTAACATTAGTATAATGTTATCAAGTAAACTGCATATTTGATTCAGATTTGTCCAGGTTTTTTACCAAGTGTCCTGTAACTGCCCAGGATCCAGCGTAGGATCCCACATTGCATTTGGTTGGTGGGTCTTTTTAAAGGTACAAATTGGAACTGCATTCTAACAGGATGTATGGTAGATTATCCAATCCATGCAGATTTTATGTATGCATATATAATCTCATGTCTTTCCCTCCAGGTATGGAGAGAGTGACAATTGTGAAGCAGTTGACAGTTGATCCTACCCCTCTTAAAGTAGGATTACCTGTTCACTCCCCTTCCCACTCTGAGCTTTATGTTAACCAACTGCATGTCCTTGAAGAAAAACTTGTACAATAAAGAAATCATTTGGGGAGGCCAGCAGGTGGCATAGTGGCTAAGGCACCGGATACCCACATGGTTGACCATGGTTTAAGTCCCAAACTTGGTGGCTTGAAATTCATCCCAGGCATGTGCATTTGTGTGCCCAAAATCTCAGGAGAAGAATGGAGGAGAAGGGATTGTGGCATGGCTATTCCCCATAGGAAGTGATTTCTCACTTTCCCTCTCACCCGCCCTCTGGGGGATGCACGTGCTCTTTGGCGAAAACCTTAAAAAAAAAAGAAATCATTTGGAGGCCCAGCCATGTTGGCACAGGTGCTTAGGGCACTGCTGCAGAATTCTGGAGCCCATCAAAAGCCTGGGTTTGGATTCTGGATCCACTTAAAGATAACAGGTGCACTGGTCATCCTGGGATCCTGGCTGATTGGAAGGTGGGGGAGGATTGTGGCATGGCAAGACTCTGTCAAGGGTACCTGTGTGTCTCTTCCTTTCTTTTTATATGAAACAAACAAACAAACAAACAAACAAACTTTAGGAAAGTCTATGGAAAATTCTCTATGTTTATAGCATTTCTTATAAATCAACCAGGTTTTTCCTATCTTTCTTTTTTCTGTTTTTACAACCACTGCTTTGACTTTGAGTGAGGACATTGTACACTGTAGCCTTTGAGGGTAGTGTGGCTGCAGCATGGCCCTGGGCCGCTTGCTGCTCGCTGATCTTACTGTACAGAGAAGCAGTAATATGGTTCCACCAGAACAACCCCAAGGAGACCAAGGCCATCTGAGGTCTGAGAAAATGCTTGTCTAGGTCCCAGGAGTGAATACAGGGAAATAAAGTGTATTCAGGAAGTTGTACTATGGATATGTTTGGCATCTGTTTCTGTGAATTCTGACCAAGTGTTTGCTGAGCTCCCTTGCATTTGTCCCAGAGCCATGTTTGCTGACGCTTTTTTGCTCCATTTACAAACATGAGGCAACATGTTAGCTGTGCTCTGTTACACGGCAACGGGTTGTGTTTCTCATTGTAGCAGAGGACTCCCTTGAGAGAGCCGGGAGGGAGTGTGGATGAGCCCAACCCACGACATCGTCCCAGCTAGGAAGTCTAGTTAATAAATATGCAGGGACCACATTTGACTTGAAAAGAATCACTCAATGAAGTTTAATCCTGTAAAGATATGCAGCCTCTTATTAGCTAAAATTTGGAACTATTTGTTAGAAGCAATGGTGTTTTGCTATTTTCATGGGTACCAATGTTTCATTATGGTCATGCTCCAAAGTAAATTGAAGACAAGCGGAACTGAGGTCTTCAGTGAGTGTGGTGGTTACTTAAGATGATGGATTGGAATTGAATCCTGGTGGGATCACGTTCATCTGGTGATATGGGGCTGCTGGTGGTCGTGGTGGTGGGCAGACGAATGAGCTGTGTACTCAGGATCATGGCTCATTGAACATGTCAGATTCAGTCTACATTCCCTTCTTTGTTCTCTGAGCTCCTTTCTGTTTGTTTAAGGAGATCCTGTCCCCTTGTTTAGAGGCCACAGTTGACTTTGTATGACAGATGAGAGTGGAAATAACAAAAACATCTCCAGCTCAGCCGCGGGACCTTGTGGACAGTGTGCTGCACAAAGACTCCCTCCCAAAGCCTCATGCTATTGTTTTTATGATATCCACTAAAACAAAACTGTTTTCTAGGTTGACGAGATGACTTTCAATATGTATCCTTTAAGAAATATTTATTCATTTAATTCCATTTGTTATTATCATTTTTAAATTTTGACCAGAGACAGACAGAGAGAGAAAGGGAAAGCGAGAAAGCAAGCCTCCAGGTCCAGGACTTGAACTGTAGTTGGCCATGTGGGAATCCAGCGCTTTTAACCACCATGCCACCTGCTGGCCTCAATATGTATTTTTTAAAGAGGAATTTGTGCTATAGGGCACATGTACTTGCCAGAGAGACAGAGACAGACACAGAGAGACAAAATGTGAGAAACCAGCCCTCCCCCCCACACACACACATTGGGGATGGCCATGCCACAATCCCTTCTCCTCCATTCTCCTTTCAGGACCTTAGGCACATACACACATGTGTCCAGTGTGAGTTTTAGGCCGCTGGGTCTGGGGCTTGAACTGTGGTTGACTATGTGGGAGTCCAGCATTGTAACCATTATGCCATCTGCTGGTCCCTTGATATGTAATTTTTTTTTTTTTTGAGAGGTTTTTCACTATAGGGCGCGTGCGCTCGCCAGACAGACAGAGAGAGACAGAGAGACAGAAAGCGAGAAATCACCCCCCAGGGGGGATGGTCACACCACAATCCCTTCTCCTCCATTCTCCTCTCGGGATCTTGGGCACGCACGCATACGCGCCCAGCGTGAGTTTTAAGCCACCGGGTCCAGGACGCGAACCGCGGTTGACTACATGGGAGTCCAGCGACATAGCCATTACGCTAACTGCTGGTTCCCAATATGTAATTTTTGACAAAAACCTGCAGATCACAGCTATAGTTAGGAAGCAGTTCTTGATTAAAATGCTCTGCAAATCTTTCATACGGTGAACAAAAGCAAATCAAACAAAATCAGGTTGGCATGGAATTATTACTGTTTTTATTATTTTGCTTATAATTTTACTGGGAGATTAATTTTCTTTATTAATTGTGTACCATTCTTAGTTCATTCTAATGTGCCTGTTACCATGGAGATTCAGTAGATACCATCAAATTTCTAGAAATGTATGTATGTGAGGTGTTTTCATGACCAGAGGAATAGGATTTAGCACCAAGGGATTGGGATGGACCCACTCTGTGCCCATGTTTGATACTATGCAGACTGGGTGACTTTCCCTGTGAATGTTAGTCTGACATATTTTTGGACCAATTGGATAGTTTTGGTCCTATTCCAGTTTGCTTTTAACAGCTTCATCTGTTTGTAAACAGATACAGAGGTAGTGTCTATACAACCCAAAGGGAGATTTGACAACTTCTAGTTAATTTGGCCATTGCAGATGGCTGTGGGCAGGCAAGAGTCAGAGTGAAGTGTTGAACAGTGAGGCTTATTATTCAGCGGTCCCCAGCATCCTGCCCAATTGAGCTCATGAACTTTGCCAGCGAGGGTTTTCCTGAAAATGCAAACTGGTCCCCTACCAGATGGAGAGGTGCTTGTAGAATGATCAGCAATTGTGTCACTCTTTGTGACCAGGCTTGGGAGTTTTAGATGCTGCTTCTTGTTCACTGGGGCCTCTTTCCCCCAGATCCACTGATTCTGGGAATCCAGTAAGAACTTCTCACTCATTCTCCTTTCTATATTCTTCCTTGTGTGTGAGCAGATATCCTAACAATTCTTGTTAGTCTCTACACCTCTTAAGAGAGCCTTCTAAACTAGGAATCCTTTATCTGGGGAACCTTTGCACCAAGAAATCCAGGTGCACTGCAGATTTCCAAATGTCAACAGTGTGCTCCAAAGCCTAGATTATCCTGTACTCCAGACTGGATTAGTTATTTTCCTGAGGAAAGAGAAGGCTGGATATTCTAGTGAATTGGAGTAAATCCTTAACATGCGCCTTATATACTGTGACCTTTCACTGGCTGAGTACTTGATTATATGCTAGTGTCTATGATTTTATAACTATTTTACATACAAGGGTCTATCCTCGCCTACTGAATTTCTAAACTCCTCAAACTAGTAATCCCGTGTTTTGTTCGATACATTTTACTCCTCTTAGAGTAGAGCACAGAGCTAGGTGAAAGGACTTGAATTCTAGGCTGAGGAGCTTAGATTTGATCCTGAGAACACTGGGGAGCCATTAGTGGTTCTTGAACTGTGGACCAACTTAATAGAAGCAGTGATTTGGTGAGAGTGTGCTGGTATGAACACGGAGATTGTGGTTTTATATAGTCCTGTCCCTGGAAGTTTCTAGTAGTTATGCTAACAACAAAAGTATGTGATGGATTAAATAAAGCTCTCTCTATAAATAAGGCAGAGTATTTAAGTCTGTACGAAGGTAACATCGTTCATCCAGAGATTACACAGCCAGCCGTCATGAACTGGCACACACGGCCACACTTGGGGTCTGTCTCCGCAGTGTTTCTAACATCAGCAGTTCCAGAGAGTAGTGAGGGCAGTGGCTGTTTCTGAAACATTTCCTAAAACACTTCATTTGTTGACAGTCCTCCCTACACACACTTCTGAGTAACCAGCCTCTCGGTGGAAAGCCAGATAGAAAGTACAAGAGGTAGTTGAAGGATTTTCATTTTGAACCTGAACCTAGCCCCTCAGCTTGCACCCCACCCCTTCTTTGCTTTTTACTACCTCTGCATCAGATCCCTGGTTTTCCTAAATGGCATCCTCCATCATACTTGGCTACTCCAAGTTGCTTGAAGGGAAGGGGCAGGCTGCACCTGGGATGTCAGTCACTCCCTGCGAGTTGGCCTCACTTCCCTAGGTACTGAATTACTTAAGCTCCTTCTTGTAGAAAACACTAAACGGAAAAGAAAACAAAAACCTGTCTGACTAAATGAAGCTTTTGTTTATGGACAACAAAGATAATAGATGAAAGCAGGAAATTTCAAAATCTCACTCTAAAAAGAAAAAGGCAACCTGAAAGTGAAGCAGCATGGCTACATGATAAAGGCCACGGTTTGCTAACTGAGCAGTGAAAGCACAAAATATGAGAGAGATGCTTATAGACAGTGGAAAGATGAGCTGTTGCTTCCTGATTCTGAAGATGACTTAAATTGTAGGGATCTTAGTGATAATTCATATACGTGCAGTGCTTTCTAATGTTTCCTGTGTGATTTCATTTTTTCTTTTTTCTTTTTCCTTAGTTTTCAGGGGGCACGTGGACTCACTAGAGAGAAGGGAAGAAGCACACCCCAGTGGGGCATGACACCACAATCCTTTGTCCATTTCTTCCTCTTATTAGGATTTTGAGCACACATGCACATATGTGTAGCATGCTTTTTAATCTGCAGGAGCTGAGATTCCAACCATGGTCAGCCATGTGGGATCTGACTCCCTTAATCAGGATCTGGGACTAGCCTTGTTATTTCACTTAAAGAGCAGAGCAACCCTGTAGGTAAGAATTGTCATTACTCCTATTTTGACAATTCCCATTTCCTACTGGAAAAATCTGAATCTGGGAGATTTAGAGAATCAAGCATGGTTCTTCTGGTTCTATCTCCTGTTGCAATGCAAGAGAATAGAGAAGAAAGGATTGTGGTATGGAATGATTTCTCACTATTCCTATCACTGTCTCTCTCTGTCTTTCTGGTGAGCACATGTGCCCCATGGCAAAAAAAAAAAAAAAAACCTTAAAAAAACAAAAAGAAGCAAACAGAAAAGAGTAGTTGGTATAAGCTCCCTCCCCTTAAGCAACCCCCATTTTACAGAGGAGGAAACTGACAGTGAGGGAGACCTTGTAAATTACAAGTCATGGATCATGTCTCAGGCCTCATAGTTCCTCATCACTGTAGAGGGCAATGGATTGTAAGATTCCCACATCAGTGTAATTGGCCAGGGGCCCAGTGACTGTACTTAGTGCTTAGTAAATGTATATTGCACAGAGATGAATGAATGATTGCTTGATGTTAATTGTACCTGCATGCAGACCAGTATATTTCATTTATGTCCATCTTGACCTAGTGTTCCTACTTAAAGATATTTTTCTCTCAGTTTGAGTTGAGAGAGGATTATTTGTAAAAACCCCAACAGAATCAGCTGAGGAGGCCCTATATGTATATAAAGTAACATCAGTGGGATAATAGAGTTTCTTTTCTGTGGTACTGTGGGTTAATCAAAAGCCCTTGTCATTGTTATTTTAAATACAAATCTCCAACTTATTATTTAGTTTGTTGCTTTTATTAACTATTTTGAAATGCAAATAGTAGCAAAATACAGGCCAACAGCTGCAGCTGTGGGATGCAGACAGTGGGAGCCAAGGGACAATGTGGAGATGGGATACCCGGGCACAGAGAGCAATGGCCTTCCACATCCTCCCTGGGGACTGAGTGGGGAGGGTGCCATTGATTACAGGGATGGGAGAAGGTCTCAGGGGCAAGTGGGCAGCAGAACTTAAAAGGAATTATTGATCTCAGTCCCTGAAGTGGAGAAAAATCACTAGACATTCCATCTCTGTCTGGTAAGATTCATGACCATTCTGTAACAGATACTTGCTGTAAAAGCAAAGACCCAAACCTTCCAGTAATTGCTCCTGGACTATGGGAAATGATGGTGATGGAAAGAATAGCATGCCAGGCGCCTCCAGCCATGCTTTGCACATAGAAAGCAGTTATAAATGCGGGCTATTATTATTTTTCCCCTGATTTTTGAGATAGTCCTTGTAATCAGACATATTAGTAAAAGCTAGTGGGAAACTATAAATGATGTGAACCTAAATGAACCTTAAACCTTGTCCTCATCTCATACAAGTATTTAGGTGATCAAAGTACTTGGAGAAAAGAAAGAGAGAGCTGTTTGGAAAATGTGAATCTGTTCTCCTCAACACAGCAGCAGTGGAAACACATGGTAACTGCTGCCTGACTGAATGGGGGAGGTGTTTGAGTTATGTGATTTTAGGATTACTAATTCAGGGAGAACGACCAGTCTGTTAATTGGTAAAGTGATGACAGCTTGAAATTTTGGTGGCTTTCCTAATGAGCCCTCAAACTTGTGCTCAGTGGAAATTAATAAAGAAGGTGGAAAATCAGATTGAAGTAATGAGAAGCTGGTGCTGTTTTTGTCCCAGGACTCCCACATGGTGAGGAAGTTTAGGAGTTAGTGCTGAACGGTGGAAATAGGAGTTAGTGCTGAACGGTGGAAGATATTTGAATGAACATACCTAGAGTTGATCAGGGTATCTTTGAGAAGGATGGGTCCAGGGAAGGTCTATTTAAGTGTATATGATTTGCTTTTGAAAGGGTTTGTGTATGCAGGAAGTTAGAAATTAGGATGCCCAGTTCTAATCATTGTAGAAATTATAGCTGTACTCATTTACGGAGCAGATGTGTGTCAGGCTCCTTAAGAAAAAGACCTCATTTCATCTTCGCAATAGTCCTATGAGGTGTAGGTGTCATTATTCCCACTTACCAATGAGGAATCTGAGAGTAAGAGAGATGAAATAATCAGCCCGAGATCCTAGCTATCGCAGTGCTGGGGTTTGAACTCAGGGTTGCCAGTCTCCAAGCCCTCATTCCCTGCCGCTAGGAGAGAAACATCCTTATGCAATCAAAGCTGAAGAAAAAAATGATGAAAGATTGTTGAAAAGTTGGTCTTTCTGTGAAGAAGAATGTTTAGGAATTAGCCTAATAATAATACATTATTACTCCACTATGTCTACATTTGGGTGTATTTCTTAGGAGTCTTTTGTAGATCAGACAGAACAAAAATATTCAGTGTCAGGAAGCTGCTGAAAGACAGGTACAGTACATATTAGCACAATGAAGAGTGTCTCCAGGTACCTGTTTCCTGTGGACTAGTGAGTAACACTGGGCCACTCTAGCTTGGCTGAGTATATACAGTTATCTGTCTAAATTGACCGTCTCCCCTTGTATTACTGATAAACACCATTATTCCAGCGATTTCACTTATGCCCTGAAGGAAGAAGTGTCTTTTAGACTCTCCTAATGGTCTGAAAAACTAGCATTGATAGCTTTTAGAGGGAGCCTCGGAGGCATTAAATGTGAAAATAAAGAAAGGAACATTTGTGAAGAGTCAACAAGGGATTTCAGGAGCCCTCCAGGAATTAAAGAGTTTCATACTCAATTCCCATTTGAATCCTATTTCTAAAGAAATAATTTTTCATGACTGAATAGTATGAGATTCAGGTTTTGCCCTTGGTGGTTTTAACTTGAGAAGGAAACAGGAGTGACACTTGTACCCTCTAGCCACACGAAATACTGTTTTCCACCTGGTGGCGGATGGGGCTTCATCCCGATTATACCCAACTAGCTCTTCGTCTGTTGCTTCCTCTTTCTCTGGTGTCTTCCAGAACTAAAAGATATTAACTGTTTTAGTTTTTAGGGAGGAAGGTAAATTGTTGAACTGAGCAAGGGAAAAAATTTCAGCCATCATTTCTTTTATCATTTTCTCTCCTTTGTATTTTTAGTTTCACTTGGAGCACTAATGAGAATTGGGAAGCTGAAGGGAAGATGTTATTGTGAATTGGGGACAAGAAACAAAGGAGGGGGTTTCAGTTGTATGTTAGAATGAAAAAAAACAAAAACAAAAACTCCTCCCCAAATTAAAAATAACTTCCTTTACCCACCTTCCAGCTATTTTTGAAGACTCTGAAGAATGAGTAACATCTTTACTCAAGAGCAATAGTATTAGGTCTTTTACTATAAGTTATACTTTTCTGTGAGCCTATATTTATTTTACCAGGCTAGAAATAACTGAAGCTATTTAAACAACTGTGACTATTGTCTAGAAAATGAGTGTAGGCTGGGAATAGCTGAGTGATTACACTGTTTAGAAATAAGCCTTATTTTTTTGCAATCCCTTTAGCTAAGAAGGGTTCATAAAATGTTCCTGCGATTGATTTTTTCCCCTGGTGTTTCCTGTTTATATCAGTTCAGTAGCTTCATGATATAATCATCCTATTCTAAAATATGTCATTTCCAGTCTGTTGTATAGTGAGCAGGCTAGCTAGTTCCATTCCTGAGATAAGTATGTAGGCAACATTGAAAAAAAAAATTGTAAAAAATACTTAATTCTCAGAAAGTAAAGAATAGGGCAAAAGTAAGATCCACATTTTCTGTCTTGGGGACCAGAATCCTCAGTGTGACCTGCTGGAGACTGCTGTGGAATCTTTCTCTCTCTGGAGATCTTCAAAACAAGCTAGACTGACCATGGAGATAAATTACAGTTTCTTGGTCGGGGGCCTTGAAGTATTACAGATGGGTGAGTAGGTCTAGCCTTAGGCCCAGAGAGTTGGGGTGGTTAAAGACCAGAAAAACTCCCAAATGTAGCACTGTTCAGTTGCTAAACTCCAGAGACACCGTTCTCATCATGTGATCTGTGAGTGATGCCCTGGCTTGGGCAACACAGTGGCCCCAGGAGAAGGTGATGTTTCTCTCTAAGATTTTGATGTAACCACCTTAAAAAATCCCAGGCCAGGGGACAAAGAGGAGTTCACCTTGAGTCAGCCAGAGCCTTTGACTCAGTGGTACTAAGGGGGCTGGGGTAAGAAGATGATGCCATAGGTACCTGGTTTGGATCCCAGCTTTGGCTCTCACCAGCTGTATGGCTTTGGACCAACCACTCAATTTCTCTGCACTCCAGTTTCTCCATGTGCGCAATGAAGTCAGTGATTTAGCTCTAGTTGAGGATTCGAGTTAACGTTATAATACCCAAAGAACACATAATAAACAAGCAGCATAGTATGATGATGGCTCATGTAATACCCATACTGGTACTGCTGTTACAGTGAGGGGTGAACAGACTATGCACACTTCTCTCTGTGAGACTCTTCAGCTACCCTGGCTTAGTACCACAGCCAGGATTCCTACAGATGGACTGACAGCAAAAGTTGCAGTTACTGAAGAGTCATGGTGACCTTCCAGACCTCCTGTGTTCTGCTTCCTACCCTGAGGATTTCTGCTCTCTCAGCTCACACTTGGGCTCTGCTGATGTTGTGTTGAAAAAAAAAAACAAAAAAACAAAAAAACAAAAACAGAACTGACAGTCAGTTCAGTGGCCTTATGATGAACTAGTACTAAATTATTACAATCAGTGTGAAAAGAGCCTTTGAGTCTGAGACAGCACGGTAGGCATACCAGACTATACGAGGCACTGAGGCAGGGGGTGAACCTGATGACTCCCAGGTCTAACATTCTGTGATCAAGGCTTAGGCACACCCCTAGTAAAGTTGTTGTGATTGATGAGACTGAGCTGGAAAGGAAGAGAAGAACCATAGTGGCAGAATCAGATTTTTCCTGTGAAAGGCAGTCAGTGTGACAATTAAAAAACAACACAACACAAAACAAAACAAAACACCTTTCCATTCCCTCTGAGGTATTTTCAAAGGGACTAACTTGAAAAATCTTTGATGTAAGGACCATGATGTGATCAGAGGGCATTTTTCCTCCCTTTTTCTCTTATTCTTTGGAAGAGAGATGAAAATAAACTAGTTCTAAGAAAAAGGAAGACATCTTAAAAAAGAAAGCTAACCAAAAGAAAAAGAAGAAAGAAAGAAAGAAAGACAGAAGCTCCTTATTAACAGCTTACTACCTATTTCCTGCAGGTCCATGCATCACTTTGTTGTGCTTACAAAATATTTCTGAAGAACTATCAGATGTTCACATAATTTTTGCTTCCTTGCCTAGAATCTGTCACCCCAGCGGAGCCAAGTGTCTTCGCTATTTACATGCATTGTGGGGACCCGACACAGTGGGGACTTGTAAATATTAAGCCATCATCATTAAAAACCACTTTCTTTTCCACTTTGAGTCATTGTTTTATGAGTGCATGTGAGTAGAATATTAATTACAGCACATTGAGTTGCTCAGGAGTAATTATGCCCCCTGGCTTGAAGCCTTCCAATAAATTGGGTGAGGATTTTCATTTCATCTGTCATTTACAGTTTGCCGTGATACATATCTGAAGACCATGAAAGCAAAATATAGAGGTGGCTAAGGAGAGGACACTTACTGGACATTCTGTGATGCGTTTCTTGCCTTCACCCTAAATAGTTTTTTTTTTTTTTAAAATAACGCAGTTATGTTTCTTAGTCTGTTCCTTCTCCAAAAGAAGGGAGAGTATGTGACCAGCTCTAGGCCAACAGTTTTAGCCAAGTAGATGAGATTCCATGCTTTTGCCATTATTGATTCAAATAGGCAACCTAAGACTTGAGCTTGAATTGCTTAACTTGGATTCTATCTGTGGCTTCCAGTAAGGCATCTGAGCAGTATCTAGATTAAGAATCACAGACAACTCTTATGCACTTGAGCTGATATCATGTAGGAGAATACTTCCATTCGCTGTGTGGTAGAGCTTAGGAGCAGCACTGATCATGGAGCTGTGAGGTCACCAGGTCCTGTAGGAACGACCTCAACCTCTGCAGTGGTTGCTTTGGGGACAATAAGCGTTGGATGGCAATGCATTATCCTGGTGTGGCCGCTATCTTGCTATGTAAACAAGTCATTTAGATTTGTGAATCTTAATGTCTTTATCTGTAAAATAGGGGCTTGGAATAGCTTCATCTAAATTCATGGGCCATAGGACTTCTTATTATTTATTATATATTTTTTTTAGGTTTCCTTGTCATAGGGTTTATGTACTCACCAGAGAGAGAGAGGGAGACAGAGAGAGGGAAAGTGAAAAACCATCCGCTAGGGGGACCAGCAGGTGGCATGGTGGTTAAGGTGCTGGACATTTCCACATGGCCGACCATGGTTCAAATCCTGGATCTGGTGGCTTGCTTTCTCACTTTCTCTCTTTTTCTGTATCTCTCTCTGGTTAAAATAAAATAAGTAAATGAATAAATAAAATTAAAAATAAAATCATCCCCCAGGAGGATGACCATGCCACAGTCTCTTCTCCTCGATTCTCCTTGTAGGATTTTGGGCATGCACATGCATGTGCCTAGCATGATTTTTGAGCTACTGGGTCTGGGACTTGAACCATTCAGTCAGCCATGTGGGAGTCTAGCATCTTAACCACCATGCCACCTCCTGGCCCCATAGGACTTCTAATCTGACTCTATCACTCCATTCAAAAGGACCTGTTTTCCAGGACTTGTAGCTTTCTTGCTAGATGCCTCCCTGCCTCACCGCACCCACCATCCTTCAGTTCCTATCTAAAGTGTGTGTCCTTCATGGAAAGCTTCCAAAATCCTCCACTTGCCTCATGACTTTCTTCTGTTCCCCCTTAGGCGTAGAGTGGATATGTACATGAGAGGCAGGGGCCATCTTCCTCTGCCCCCACCCCTTAGTGCTGAGGGTGAGCTCTGTCAGTCTTTGGTGCACTGAATTACATCCAGTCATGAGATAAAGTAAGAACCCCTCTGCCCATTGTATGTTCTCATTCTCATGTTAGCCTCCAGCTGCTTTTCACACTGTATTTATTCATTTCTTCCTGGTTCTGGTTTTCTCCTTGCTAGAGGTTTCTCTTTTATTCTAGAAAATTATCTCTCTCGCTTGCTTTTTTCCCCCCCCCCATTTTCTAATTTGTGAAGCCCCCTTACAACTGTCTCATGTTACAGATCCACACCCTTAATTTGATCCAAACCATCTTGTGGCTTGATAAAAAGAGAAATTTTTCAGGAGTTGTGTCTTATAGTTTAAATGTGGCTATAAATCACTGAAGCTTAAAATTGAAAGGGTCCCTAGAGAAGAAGCTTTTAAGAAGTCACCCCCCACCCAGCACTAGAACAATCTCTAGAGCAGTGGTTCCCTAATCTGTCTGGTGATCAGCATCTTCACCTGGAGTTTATTAATCATAGACTTCCAAGAGAATCTGATTCAGCAGGTCTAGATGGGCCCCAGCAATATGCAGTTTTGGCAAGCAACTTGTTGTGCTTTTTTTTTTTTTTTTTTTTTTTTTTTGAGAGATTTTCGCTACAGGGCGCGTGTGCTCGCCAGACAGACAGAGAGAGACATAGAGACAGAAAGCGAGAAATCACCCCCCAGGGGGGATGGTCACGCCGCAATCCCTTCTCCTCCATTCTCCTCTCGGGATCTTGGGCACGCACGCACACGCGCCCGGCATGAGTTTTAAGCCACCGGGTCCGGGACGTGAACCGCGGTCGACCACGTGGGAGTCCAGCAACATAGCCATTACGCCAACTGCTGGTTCCCTTGTTGTGCTTTTGATGATCTGCCAGGACCAGTAACTAGTGTTCTAGAGCTGCTGATAGGTAGGCCAGCAGCTTCTGCTTTCATATCCATCTCCACAGTAGGGCCTTCAGAGCTACCTCATAAGCTATCTAACCCACTTCATCTAGTTCTGGAAATGTGCCTTGATTCAGAAACACTTAAATGATCAGTCGATTGGATTTAAAACCCATATTCATAAGTAAAATACAATCAGTTATTTAATGACCAGACTAAATCAGGTAACTTTTGTTTAAAATTGCCACAGGGTACATGTGTTTGCTAGAGACAGAGAGAAAGAAGGAGAAATCACTCCCTACGTCCATGGGATGTGGTCACATCACAATCCCTTCTCTTCCATTTCATCATGTCGGTATTTGGAACACATGTGCCTGGCTTGAACCATGCTTCTAGGCTGGGACTTGAACACATGGTCGGTCATACAGGATCTGGCTGCTTTAACCATTAGGCTAAGGAGATCCTGATGGAATGGAGAATTGAAGAAAAATGGATTGCAATGTGACTAGGCCCCATTGGAGAGTACTTTCTCTGTCTCTTTCTCTTTCATGCATACACACATACTCTTTTGTATTTTTTTTTTAAATCTGTAACTGTTATTCTAAATCAATCTCTATTGCGGTCTGCCTAATTTACAAAGCCTCTTTTCAACTATCTACATCTATTTGTTTAATTGTTATTACTATTCTATTTTTAAAACCCCAATCTACAATTCTAGTTAGGAAGGCTTTTCCTCACAGGCATCTCCACTGATGAATAATAAATGCCAAGCATCTATCTGTAAGAAAGTACCAGGTATCATCTTGACACCTGATTTTGACATCAGAGCAGACCTCTGCCCTGACCATGTAGGCACATGGTATAGTGTTTGTGACCATAGGAGCAAGCACCAGGTCCTCTGGAGACAGGCGATTTAGGGAGAGACTCCCAAAATAGGGTAGTGTCTCTCTAAGACCTAAAGGACAAGTAGGAAACGGCCATGTAAATAGGAGGAGATGAACATTGTAAACAGAGGCAGAACAGAACAACCTAGGGGACATGGAAGTGGCTTCCTGTGGTCTTCCCAGAGTGAGATGGTATCTGAAATGGGAAGGATAGGCCAGGTGTGAGTGGTCTAGTAAGCCATGTTAAAGAGCTTAGATTTGTCTCAAAGGCACTGGGCATACCTGAAATGTATGAGGAGAAAGGATGATGTTGAAGATCTTGATGAAGCATACATCTAACAGTTATATAGCACTAACACTGTCTATCTCTATTCCATTATATATACATTACCTAATAACTCATTTATTCTTCACAGCAGCCTTATGCGATAGATACTGTTATTATTCCCGTTTACAGATGAATAGATGAAGTTATTGAGAAGTTAGGTAACTTACCTTGAAGCCAATTAATGGTGGAGCTGAGTGTTGAACCCATGAAGTCTGGGTGCTTAGCCTTAAGCAAATTTGTATATAAAAAAATCCTCTTCTGAAGCTAATAAGAATGGGTTGGAGTATTACATACCTACAGAGAAGGAGACCAGGTAGGAGGCATTGTTTTACAATTTAGGTGAAAGGTGATGGTAATCTAGGCTTGGGTGGTCACAAGACTGACATTATCTATGGCCTGGAATTTACTTTTTTGCATCAGCTATGAGTTGGAATCTTAAGGCGAAGAACAGTGGTTTCTTTGTTCAGTGACACTAATTTGACTCTTCTCTGCGTATCTTACGGTTTAAAACGGAGCTGCTGATGAGCTGGATGGAAACCATGTTCCTGGTGATGCTGCCACCTCAGCTCTTCATTAGGTGCTAGATTTTTTTATCTGACTCCTAGAGCTCATGCCCTGACAAGATAGTAGCAGTGAAGGAATATGGAAATCACATGCACAGTAACCAGGACACCCCTGCAGTTGCCTTTAGTAATTAAGTAAGACCTCCATTCTGAGATGGGTGGGGCCTAATTTCTGGCTCCTAAAAGCATCCTCAGGCATCTTCCTTTTATCCAAGGCAGGTACTGTGCTCTTAGAAGGAAGAGCTCTCAGTCTGTTGGGTAAACATTGTTTTTTCTGAATGTTTTTTGCTTGCAAGGATATTTCACACAAATAATTTTTATATTTGTTTGGGAATTTTGCCTTTAGATGATTTTTTTCTTGCTAGTTAGTCTTTTTACTAAAGTTTCTTTCTTGTCATTGATTCTTTTCTTCTCCTTTTTTTTTTTTTTTCTCTTTCCAACGGGGGCCATCTGTTAAGCAGTTGGACACATGTATCTCAAATTCACTACTCTACTGCTGGTTTTTGAACACTGTAAGAACCTTGAAAGTCTAAAACCAAAGTTAAAGAATCATTAAAGCCTAATCTTTGGAAATAAAATGTAATTTTGTCAGCTAATTCTTAGTGAATTTCTTGGTGTTAAACTTGCTTGGGAAAAAATAATCACCCCATCTGTCTCTTTCATATAACCATATTTTAATTCTTTGCCAATTGCTGTCTGATCTTTTTATTTTTTATTTATTTTCATTCCTCTGCCCCCACTAGAGAGCAAGTCTGACTGACCAGTTCTGCGACCTAACATATAGGAAGTTCTTTTTATTTTGATTAATGAGAGAGAGAAAGGGAGAGAGAAAACCCCTTCCCCCCATGGGGTGTGGTCACATCGTGATTCTTTTTTCTCCATTCCTCCATCCCATCAGGATCTTAGGCATGTGCACACACGTGCCCACTTTAAGCTACCTGGGCTGGAATTCGAACCATGATTAGCCAGGTGGGATTTGGTTCCCTCCCATACACTAAACCACTGGACTACATGGTTGGCCCCAGGATGTTCTTAATATATTTTTGCTGAATGACTGAATGATATTGAAATCATATAATTTAGGTCCAGTTGACAGACCCAGCATCTAAAATAAATCAAGATTTTAGAAGTTATGACTCCATTTGTTAAAATGCTAAGAGAATAGAGATTGCTTATTATGGTATTAGATAGTGCTGAAGAAGTGGCCTGGGGGAAGAATTATGAACAACAAACAAGGGTCCTATTCTAGCCAAAGCCAGGACAGAACCTTGAGCATATCACACAAATTCCATTGGGCCCAATTTTCTCATCTACTCAACACGAGGATTGGATGTAATGATGATTGTCAGTTTACATAAATAGTTACTGAACAAGGACTGCATCAGCACACTAGATGGAAAAATGGTGCCATTAACAATAGGCATATAAAAAAAATACACGTTACTATTATACATAAAGGGATACCTTACTATTAAAATTTAAAAAGCTCACCAGCACATCACCCCAGTCTTACATACCACCACAGAACATCCGCCATGTGTTGACAGATACTGTGATAGAGCATGCTAAGTGCTATGGTGCAGAAAGCTGCAGTCCAGAAAGACTAAAAGAGAAATCACAAAAATATTAACCGCAAACATTCAAAAGTTGTGACATCCCATTATGCCCTACCTCCACAATAACTGTTGGAGCTAGGCAGCATGGTTATCTCATTTAATAGAGAGGTGTAAGACTCACTTCCCCATATCACCAGGAAAGAGGACTTAAACCCTGTCTTCTGACCATATGTACCAGACCCTGAAATTCAAGACTGTAACATCCTGGTTGTGGTTTGGCAAATGCAGGGAAGACTACATCATATACTAGGTAGATTCCAGTACTTTGAGCCTCAGAGAGTTTGCTCAGCATTTTTTCCTAGAGTAATAGCTCCTATGGGTTTTACAGAGCCTCCAAAGAGAACTGACTGCTTCATGATCCACATGAGAGTCCAGGGAGGAGGTCAGGGCAGCAGGCAGACCCCTTCCAGGGTCTGAGAAGAGAGACTCAACCTCTGAAACCTTGATGGAGAGGAGTATTTTAAAGTGTGGGTACATGACGGGCTTCCGTTTGTAGAAACATGTGTAGTCTTGCTCCCCCCCTACCCCTTGAGCTAAGCCCTCTGTTAACAGAGCAGAGCGGTCTCTGTTCCCTACAAAGGTTGAGCTTCTGAGCACTCAGAGGCCATGTCCTCATTCTTCCCCTGGCTCTGTGAGGTGCTCCCTTTACCCTCTTATTGTCTGCAGCTGACATGACCTCCAGCGAATCCTTCTGTACAAATCCAGCAGTGACATGACGTATCTTTACGACTATTCTCTGGTGATGTATAAAGGGAAACGCAAGCCCCAGGCAGCAGTAGCTGGCCCTGATCCAGAATCAAAACTGAATTAAAAACTCATTAAGTACTTCCAGCCAGGAAAGCTGACTGAGCTGTGCTGGGACTGGAGAAGTGGAGGAAGGGAAGGGGGTGGGTGGCTCCACTTGGCAAATGGCAGGCTGTGAGGAGGGCGGGGCGATCCAGAAACAGAGACAAAATAGGGCTGGCTGGTCTGTCATACTGACATGTTTGAGTACCAAGTTTGGTACAGCCACAAAATGTATGCTAATTGCTGTATTTCCTTTTTTGTTTTTCTTCCACGGGAAACACTTGGTTGGGAAGCTCTGAGACCAAAGAAGCAGTGCAGAAATGCCAGGATGTAGACATTGAAAAAAGAGAAGGTGAACAAAGGGAAGCCAGGGATCCAGATTTACAGAACGGGTTAGCATTCTGCTAAATCAGCACCTCTGTGCCTTGCAAGCCTTACGGGGAGTAAGGGAGCAGAAGTCACGTCTTCCTATGTGTGTTGCTTTTCACAGAATTTGTCTCAATTTGTTAATTGGGCTTTTTTAAAACTAGAAGCAAAAATCTACTAGAAAGTAAACAAGATAAGAAATTTCAGAGTAGGTAATCATAGCTTCAAGCAAATGTTAATAAGAAAGTGTGAACTGCTACTATTGTACTTTTTGGGACAAGACAGCTCTCAGTTGACCACAGTTCTCAAATGCAAACTGGAAGGGCACACAATTGAACCCACTGAAAATCCATTCATAGAAGAGGCTCACTCTCTATGTTTGTCGTGCATCAAGCCCTGCACCTCTAATGCCATTAGATACCCTTGAGCAACTGTCATTCTTCAAATCAAATAAACAGGCCAAGATATTAAAGAATGCTTTGTGTAATGAAGCTAGAGTGCACAGATATTTTATAATGAAAAAAAAAAATAGACCAGAGGAGGGAAATACACTTTTTCTTTATCATTGGATCAAAATTTCAAGAGTTGAAGTAATGATAAGTGGACTTTGTAGCTTTCCTCCAGTAACCTTTAATTTTTTTAATTAAAAAAATGTAATTTGTTCTTTAAAACAATTTTGTAGATATGGAACTTTTGGGACATTTCATGATGACTTGAATGGATGTGACAAAAAAACAATGCAGATATTTTCCAGAACAGTGTGAAAAATATGTTAAAGCATTAGCTTAAATACCTTAGAAATTATCACATACATGGTACATAAATTTAAGCTTTTTTCACAAATCTAGAGATTTGTTTTTTTAAATTGAAAACTTTCTGTTCTAAGACAAAACATTCAGCCACAGTGCAAAAAGGATGCTAAATACATAATAAATTGCAATTGTGAGGTAACTTCTATTTTATATAAATAGAATCCCCTTCTAAGTCATTGTCCTCCAAGTCCTGGTTATCCACAGGAAGAATCAAAAGGCCATCATCTTCAGCAGGTGCTGGTGTTCTGGTTCAAATTCAGTTAGTAAGCTGCTAATAACACTGGATCCAGAATAGTCCTCCAAAAGAGAGAAGACATCACATAGTTCTGGAACCTCTTGTTAAAAAAGGGTTAGTCCTTAAAGGGGAAACCCCATTGGACTTGCCATATCGGCAAGGCAATTTGCAGAATAACTATCTGGACTGCAGTAAACCAACTCATACCTGGCTCTCCATGTAGGATAACCATGTACTCAAGATTCCAAAGGTGGGATTAGAAAGAGTGCCAGAACATCCCAGTGCACTTGAGCAGTCCCTGCATTGTTCCCAGTGTGTACTCCAACCTCACAATGAAGAATGTAGCAGAGTGTTGACTGACCCTTTTAGAAGATAACTTCAAATCCTACCCAGGACACAGGTTGCAATTTCCTTGCTAGTTCCCTGATTAGATTGCTGAAGCTCAGAAAACAAGTAAATATTTCTCCCCCCTTTCAATACCAGTACTGTCCAACTCCTGCTACTTTGCCAAGGCCTTGAGCTGAGAAGAGCCTCAGCCCTGCTTTCTAACCCTTTATCTTGAATCCTTGCAGCTTCCAGTTTGCACTGCGTAGTACACTGAGTAGTAGCGACCCCCACAGCCATCTCTCCTTCCAGCTCCTCCAGTGACAGTCTTTGTTCCAGGATAGATTGAAGGTGTTGAATATTGCTTTCTGGAGAGGAATGGGTGTTCTTTCTTTCAGTTATACCCAGAGCACTGGTAGAAGACACTGTGGAGCCTGATTTGGTCCTGTTTTCTAGAGCTGGCATATCTGTTGGCATGTTTATAGACAGAAAATATATTCTCACTGTTTTATTTGTAAAAGAGTAGAGGCATTCATCTTAAGAACTTTGTCAGTGTACATGTGGATAATTGCATATATTCCAGGTGAATAAATACATTAAAAATAATGGAAGATTGGGTTATAGAAAGTGATTTTAGGCATGCTCTTTTCTTATGAGAACTTTGCTTCCAGTGGAAATTAAAATCTAGAAATTTTCAAAGAACAAGTTTTCCCAAAGTCCCCAACTTATTTTCCTTCCTCCCTGAATTCATTCTAACCTGGAATTCTATTGTTTCTTTCTTTTTCTTTTTTTTTTTTTTTTTTTGAGAGGTTTTCGCTATAGGGCGCGTGCGCTTGCCAGACAGACAGAGACAGAGAGATAGAAAGCGAGAAATCACCCCCCAGGGGGGATGGTCACGCCGCAATCCCTTCTCCTCCATTCTCCTCTTGGGATCTTGGGCACGCACACACACACACGCCCGGCGTGAGTTCTAAGCCACCGGGTCTGGGACTCGAACCACGGTCGACTACGTGGGAGTCCAGCGACATAGCCATTACGCCAACTGCTGGTTCCCGAATTCTACTGCTTCTTAAAAGAAGAAAAAAGAGCTTAGAATTTAATTGATTACCTTGTCTGAATCACTTCTGCAGGACAGATTTGGGCCCAGTTTCTCAGGGAAGCTTCATCTGTTGGGTCAGAATACCATGACTGATACCTTGAAGATGCCATTTAGCCGGATTTGGTTGAATCACTTCTAATACAGATCTCTGCTTGTTAAATAAATGCTAATTAAAACCACAGCTTATTTCTTTTGTTTCCTATATCACTATGTTTTCCTAAGTCTACAGATGTATTACTTTAGCTATGGTCTCCTGGCAAAGGTCAGTGGTACTCACCTTAACATAAATAAAAAGTAAATAGTTAAAGTAAGAAATGAACCTTCAGCAAAAAGTGTGGTTTGGGAAGTTGCTCTGGTAAGCCACTGATGATGATCTTGTGAAGACTTTATAGGGAAATGGGAACCAGCAGTTAGTGAAATGGCTATGTCGCTGGACTCCCACGTAGTCGACCACGGTTCATGTCCTGGACCCGGTGGCTTAAAACTCACGCCGGGCACGTGTGCATGCGTGCCCAGGATCCCGAGAGGAGAATGGAGGAGAAGGGATTGAGGCGTGACCATCCCCCTTGGGGGGTGATTTCTCGCTTTCTGTCTCTCTGTCTCTCTCTGTCTGGCGAGTGCACGCGCCCTATAGCAAAAAAAACCTCTCCAAAAAAAAAAAAAAAAGACTTTATAGGGAAATACAAAATAAAAATGAAGTTTCTTAACGATGCTCAATTTTAGTTCCTAAGGGATCATGAGAGGTAACTGAATAACCAGAGGCAAAATCCAGTGCACTTGTGCAGAAACCAAGCAAACATATACAACTCTTGACACATTGGGGCATCTTTTGGGTCCCCATCACATAAAAAGAGCCAGGCATTGTTTTGTTTTTAATTATTTATATATGGCAGTGAGTTTTTAGCTAATGATGACACAGGAGTATATTTTTCAGATCCTGAAGGCAGATCACCTGACTCCTTACTTTTTTTTAAAAAAAAATATTTAACTTAATTTATTCATTCATTTCTTTTCATTTGACCAGGGCGGAGGGGAGTGAGAAAGCAAGCCACCAGGTCTGGGACTTGAACCATGGTTGGCCATTTGGGAGTGTCCAGTACCTTAACTATCATGCTACCTGCTGGCCCCCTGATTGCTTACTTATAAAGGCTGCATTTTAGATCACACTATTATGTGAAATCCCACTCAGAAACAGGATGGTTGTTTGTGTGTAACTATGTGTATCTATATTTTTAGTTGTCCTGTTTTGCAAAGACTGTTACCAGCTGAATACCTATAGGTGGCAGGCCCAGATCCAGACTCTGTGAGATTTACATTGAAATTGCCACCTGCACAGGAAGAGCACATGAGATACTGAATATGAAAGCATGTGAAAGTATTGTTAGCTAAGGCTTTATAATTTACTTGGAGGCAATAATGCATATGAATAGTTATGTACTTCCTATAACTGAATTATGTGATGTAAACTCTGCTAACTGCTGTCAGAGTTTGGGGGGCAAGAGACAACTCTAGGAATTGTGAAGTGGACAAAGAGATATTCCTGGAGGAAATAAAACATGAGCTGGATCTGTAAGGAATGGATTAGATTTTAGTAGGCATGATGCCCTATTTTATGGTACCCATCAAACAACATTCTTTATTTAAAATAATCGTTAAGAAACCACACCAGGGTAAAAAAAAAATGAATAAATAAATGCAGTGACCAAATGGGCCTGCCTGTCTGATTTACTGAAAGTTTCAATTTCTTTCACTGTAAATTAAATTAACAGCATTGTAAACTACCAGTTTATTTCATGTAAGCACTTACTAGTCTAGCTCCTTGAAATTGAATGCTGTTAGGGGAAATGAAGAAGCTCAGAAGCCAACTTGAAAGCCAGCGGTCCGCTTCTACATACTTCACAGTATATTCCTCGTAGAATAGACTCAGCAGTGAGCTGAGTTTCATGTCTCCTCAGTCCTTTAAAAGCAATGACTTGAAGGGCAGTGAGGTTTACTCCGTGTGTGATGTTCCTCAGAGGAGACTGTATTGCTTTATGTAAAAGCTTCCTTTTGCCCTCTTAATAAATATTCTGCTGCTCAAACACAGGGTTTGGATTTCATTAGGAAAAATAGCTGAAGGGTTTACATGGAGAAAGTTCTATTAATGAAGTTCTACATCCTCTGTGCCCACCAAGAGGAGCTGGAACTATCTCTTCCAGGGACTCAATTTCCCCTATGGCAAAGTCTCTGAAGATGTGGTCAGAGCAGTTAACCTGTGAATATCTTGTTGTGTGGTCCTCTTTAATTTTTAGTAAATAGGGCAAAAATATCTACTCAAGGTTTTATGTTCATGTACTTATGAAGTCTTCAAGAATGGTGTCCTTCTGTGGCTTCCTGTTAAGATGATGTACAGAGTGTAGAATAAGATGAAGAGGAAGCTTTATTTTTTCCTTGCTTAGAAGAAGAAAGAGGAATATGGTAAGGAAGAAGATGTGAGCAAATATGATGGGTTTTCTGAGACTAGTTGTGAGTCTCACAAACATAGGAAAGAAAATATGGAATATGCAGATGTGTACAGGTTTTGAAAGACTGTCCATGTGCTATGGTGTGAAGAAAACACATGTAAAGATGGAAGGACCATGCTTGGGAGTCAGTCAAACTCAACCTAGAGAAGTTGAGAGCAATGTTCTAAGTGAGACATTTTGGTTTCCCACATGGGAAATGTAACGTGAGGGCAAAGAATAGGAAAGTAAGAGAAATCAGGGTTCTGCCCCTGTTGTGCTGAGAATGACCCTCCTGCCCCGGGAGAGGGAAGACCAAGGTCAGTAAGAACTGGGTGTACTTTTCTGGGCAGCCAAGCATCCAGCCATGACTGACAACAAAGGCGCAAGTATGAAGTGGAAATCTACAGGTGCCGATTCAGTCTGCAGGTATGAATTAGCTGTCTCCACCTCACCCTTTGATAATGCAGTTCATTAATGAACACAATTCAAACAAACAATAAAAAGCATAGGTTCCTTAGGTTGGACTACAGCTTTATGTCAGATGTTGTTGAAGACCGGATTTATTCATCCCAGCTGGAGCACAGGACCCGGTTATTCACCTGCATGGTACCTGTTAGAGATGGTGGCAGCTGAGGGACCACTTCAGCTCGGACCACTAGGTCTCTTTATTTCTTGAGCCTCATCCTTTCAGGTCAGGATCTTGACATTAAGAATCCTTTCCTGTCAGATGACCACGCTGGCTGTTGTGTCCCAGCCCAATGCTGCCACTGCCAGTACCATTGCCCCCTCAGACTTTACTGTGAATAGGACCGTACTATTCCTCCCTAAGGCTAAAGGCTTACTAAGCGATTATAATTATTAGATTGCTAGATTTCATATATGTTATGTCAGCTTTTTTCTTTTTCTGTTTTCATTCCAACAGCCAGCTGCCCCCCTACCCCCCAAAAAAGGAACTAATTTAATGTTTGTTTTTAAGGCCTTTGGCTTAGAGGGTGAATACTAATGTGATGATTTTGTTCTCATGACTACAGATGAGGGTGAAAGGTCAGCTGTTGCCCTGGATTTGATCAATGGCAGGAATTTAATGGCAAATTAAATGTCAGATAAACCTGTCAAATGATTCCAAAAATCAATACTTGCTGGGAAAAGTGGTTTGAGCCTTGAATGATGAAATTTGTTCCCAAGGGAAATAATTTCAGCAGTATTTCCTGACATCATGGTAGTAATATATAACAACGTGAGGGTGGTTTCCCGTGAGCTCACTTCTTCCATTGTTATTGATCAATGGAGCATTCATCATCTATACCATCTTTTTTCTCAAACAAGAGACCACAGAACCTTGAGAATCACTTGAGAGATCACAGAAATGCAGAATTCCAGGCCCTGCCCTTGCCACCTGCATCTAGTGTCTGAAGGTGGCCACACACACCTGCATTTTTATTAAGCTCTTCAGTGACTGTGGGGTTTGTTACATCCCGAGAACTGCCAGCCTAGATAGTCTTTCTTCTCCAGCTACACTGATGTGTTCTCTGACATAAAATGAAGCTATGCCCGGGGGGGCTATGTAACATATCATAGCAAGGTATAGAGAGACAAACCATGGGTGTTTTGAGTTGAATTTGAAAATGAGATGTGAGGTTATTATTGGATTATTTAGTGTCTTGAAATAGTCTACCTCCATCATCCTCTCTACAGAGGCGATTTTAGATTTGCGAATCAGAACAGCACCACATTTGTCAGTCACCTTGGGGTAGGGGTGAAGGTGAGCTGGGAAGGCTGTGGCACCTTCACTTCTCTTGTGCTTTTTCTCAATTAGTTTCATGGACTCTTTCCTGCCTTTGCCTGCCCCTAAATAGTGGCATTCCCAAGACTGTTTTCAGCAAGAGGCCCTTTCTTTGCTCTGCAAGAGCATTAACTTACAATATTTTGTGCTTTTGGCCCAACCCTTCACGTAAGCGTCAGATCCCTACTCTGCCTGCTTATTGGACTGAGCCATCTGGATGGCCCACAGGGACCTGAAACTCAGTACCCCAAATCAAATGCACTGTCATCTGTCTACCTTCTTCCCTTTTAGGATGGCTTATTAGTTAAGAGGTTGGGCTATGGAGACTGACTGCCTGGTTTCCATCCTAGCTCTGCTACTAACTAATACAGACCCTTGGCCTTTGTTGCTCCAGTGCCCTGTGCTTTATTTTCCTCACCTACAAAATAGGTGCATTGTCTTCTTGACAGAGTTAATGTGCAGATTAGGTAGGATAAAAGTCAGCAAGTCAGTACTTGACCCATGGCAGATATTCAGTAGATCTGAGCCATTTTTATTATTCATGCCTTTATCAAATATTGATTGATCTCTTGCTATATATTGGACACTACTTCTAATTTACATTTCCTGAATTAGAATGGTCAAAATGCTGAGACTCTGTATTATATGATATTTCCTTTAAGATAAGGATAGTCTCTTACTTATTGTTTAATTTCAGTACCTAGTCTATGAAGGCAGTGTTAATTTGCCAGAATTAAACTCCAGAAAACTGCATTCACTGTAAGTAATTCATATTCTCTTAACAAATAGGAAATACAACATCTCTTACAAAGTGAGAGACCATTAAGACTTTTAAAACACTCTCTGAAACCTACTCACTTCTCTAGAAAGTTAGGTCTAATTGTTGAACCATGTGAAAATGTCATTTCTTAGGCAAGAAAGAGCTGATATTGGTAATCTGGTTTAATCTAACACTTGTAGGGCACCTGGTAAATGACACGTGTCCCTCAAACAAAATTAATTCTCCAACCGATATCTCAAATGCTGGGATTATTCTTTAATATTGTAAGAGAAATGTATCTTGAATATATTTTTGTTTAAAAAAATAGAGATTTGGATCTTGTAAATTCCTAAAACAATCTGAGAAGCAGTGAGGATCAGGGAAAAGAGTGGGAATTGGGACTCAGAAGGGCTAGATTTAAAACCTAGTTCAGCAGTTAATTTCTCCATGATGCTGGGCAAGACAGCTATCTCTTATTATATAACCTGCCTCATCAGTTTCAATCTCCCCATATGTAAAACAGGAAGAAGTATAAGCATTGATCTTATAGATAAGGTAATGTGCAAATAAAAATTCTTATAAACCATAAAGTACAGTAGAACCGACTGTAATATACATAGCGTGTGTGTTTGACAATTATACAAATATTAATGGCAGTTCTAAAACCGTCCAGTGCTTGACTCTGAGGCTTAGCTTTCTTTTTGTAAAATAAGAGGGAGAAAAAGGGGATAAAATTGTCACTAGGACTCCATCAAGTCTTCTCACTCCGTGAAGTGAAAAAAATTCTGATTTCTTCTATCACAGGAGTGACAAATCTTACTTGAAAGTCTTAAGGGAAGACTTTCCTTCTTGGTTGCTCGACTCTTCGTATCTTAAAACAGAGGAAGGGACTCCTTTCTTGTGCAGGGAGGAGCATGGGTATTTTCCTTTGTCCTTAGCAGTTTTGTTTCAAGAACAGGGCACACACAGATCCCACCCTATCTCAGTCCCAGGAAACCAGGCCAGAGAGACGTGGGTCCCTGTCATGAGGACAACAATGAGTGAAGACAGAGGAAAGCATTTTGTAAATGGAAAAATAGGAAATCGATGTCACCTCTATTTTTAATGATCTCTGGAGCTGGCTCTCCTGACAGGTTACTCCATTGTCCTCTCGCTCAGCGTGTTCTTTTTATTTTAAGGTCTGGAGTGTCTATACTCTGTTGACCTGTTGAAGCTATGACCTTCAGGCTATCATAGCAACGTCAGCTGGTATCAGTGGTGTTTCTGGTTCTCTCAGGTACCCTCCAGAGAGCCAGAGTCTCATCCACACCATCTATATTATTTATTTATTTATTTCTGCCTCATTTAGCCAGAGCTTAAAGTAGAAAACAAGAAAAAGGAAGCCAGTGTTTTCCATCTACTCTTTTTCACTTCTAGCCCTCGATAACCTGGATTCTCAGCCTTTTATCTTGAGGCTTTAAAAAGGGAGAAGGAAAAAGCAAGAGGAAAACCTTAGAGAATGGGAGAAAAATACCAAAGAGAGGATTTAGAAAGTGAGTGAAATGAGAACCTGGAAAAGGAATCAGACTTCCTGTCCTCTGGCGTCTCATCCCCCCCAAGTTCTGCTTCTGGAGTGCACAGTTGGAATGCAAGGGATACGAAATGCAAAAACAAGGTGCCCTCTGCTGCCAGGAGCAAGGCCTGCCTATAACCCAAACGCTTGGTTTGCATCCGACTGCCATGTTCTAACCTTAGAACCAGGAGAGAACCTTTCAGGGAGCTGAGCTGGGGATGGTGGGGTTGGTTATTTGCTCATCCAGTCATCCAGAGATCAAGAAACATAAAGCACAAGATGGCAGGATACCAGTGGGGTGGAAGAACTAGCAGATACGTGGAAAACCAAATCAAATCAGTGACAACCACCATGAAAATTAGTTAACTGCAAGAAGTTATCAGGAAACAGAGAAATTAGGCATAGAGTCAAACTAGCCTAATTAGCAAAGTTTTCTGTAACACAAAAGATATCCAGGGTAAAAAAGAAAAAAAAAAGTTGGCTGTTTTCCAAGCAATGATCAGCTTATTTAAATTAAAAATAATTATTTACAAAATCTCCTGAATTTGTTTGCAGTGGAATTTGATTTTTTAATTCTCTAAAACAAAGAACAGATGTTTGAAATTTAGAGAATGATGTGACACCTAGTAACATATATCAGAGTTGAAACAGATAAAGAAGTAAACATTTATTTCCAACAGAAAAGAAACGCCATTTCCAAGAATATCAGGGGAAAGGTGGGAGAGAAGTTGGTCGATTGTTCAGCAAAAACAAAGAGGGCATTGGTCTTAGTGCGTGTGGGAGGCCAGTGTGCCCTGCTCAGAGAGGCGGGCAATTTTCCAGGCTGCAGCTAACCAGCAGCTGACCGAGGCCTCACATTTACCTCTTATGGAGGGGAATCTTGGCATCACAACTTGAAAGCATTTAATTTGGACAGAAATGGATGCAGAAAAGAAGAAAGAAATAGCGTCACAGCCCTGACCTGGGCCACTAATGGCCTCATGGAGCATGATGTAGGTGCTGATCTTGCCCTCCACGCTGTCTGTGAGGGCTGGGGCAAGTCAGTAGACCTCAGACCTTTGGCCCAGAAAGGGGATGGTATAGTAGCATTTGCTGTGACCACTCCACAGGTATGTTATGCAGCTTAAACAGGACACTACCTGATGACAAAATGCTTTGAAACTAAAGCATGTTTCACCTTTAAGGTCTTACTGCTGTGTTCTTATGATGGGCTCTGGTGATCAAAGGATTAGATGCTATCAGTAAGTACTTCTGTGTGTTAACCTCATGTAGTTTTTTCTTTTTTTTAAAGAATTATTTAATTTTATTTATTATTGTTTTTTAATTTGATGACAGAGAGAGAGAGAGAGAGAGAGAGAGAGAGAGAGAGAGAGAAGGAAAGTGAGAAAGCAAGCCGCCAGGTCTTGGACTCGCACCACAGTAGGCCATATGGGAGTCCAGCACCTTAACCACCATGCCACCTGCTAGCCCCTGTAGTTATTTTTTTATCTATATAGGCTGGTGCCTAGGATGTAGCTGGTGCCTAAGTTGCTGGTGTGTGAGTGACCTTAAAGCCAGCAGGTGCCTTGGATTTAGCTTTGCCATCTTTTCACCTGTTTCCTGTGGCCTCTGAGACACCTAGCATAGAAAAGGCTCTTTTCCAAGCCTAAGGCTGAGAGCTGCAGGAGCAGATAAATGTGATGGTAAGACCAAGGAGTTGAGTTGAGTTGATTTGAAGCATGAAGGCCCCTGACGAATCAAACTCCCTCCAGGGTTTGGAGCTTGACTTCCCGAGAGAGAGATTTTGTGTAATTTCCTGGTAACGGTTGGCTTTCTGTTTTCTGTGCTGATAGGATTGGTCTTTGGGGAGCTGTGTAATCTGAGATACCCAGTCTCCTAGCACCTTTGTTTTTCCAAGTGCCTCAGTGACAGGGATGGGGGACTTGGTTATCTAGCCTTGCTGTTGAGTGCTCTCCCTCAGGACTAGGGCGATTTCTGCTCCATGGGGCAGCTTCAGTCAAGCCAGGCTGCCTCAACCTCTGTCTGAGCCCTAGCCCTGGTGCTCCTGGGAGAGAGACCCGCTCTTTGGGGCCTCTCAGGAACACTGTTACTGGGTAACTTATGTCCATCACATTATTTTTCTCCCTCTCTTTCTGTTTTTCTTGCTTAGAAATAATGAGGTGGGACAGAGGAACACAGGGAGAACCATCAGGGACTCTTGGGGGACAGGCTTCTATGCTGCTGCAGGTTTCCTTACTGGCTAGTACCTTCCTTCTTACTGAGAAGAGAGCTTAGGAGACATCTTCCTGCCAGCCTGAGGTTGGAGCTAGGGGCTGGGCCCAGCATTAGTTTCCAGGATAGAGGAAGAAAAGAAGAATCACTAGAAAATTTTGCTAACTCAGGATCTCTGCTCCCTCCATACCAGCTCCCTTTCTCTCTCTCTCTCTTTTTTTTTTTTTTTTTGGGGGCTTTTTTTTTTTTTGCTGTAGGGCACGTGTGCTCGCCAGACAGACAGAGACAGACAGAGAGATAGAAAGTGAGAAATCAGCCCCCAGAGGGGATGGCCATGCTGCAGTCCCTTCTCCTCCATTCTCCTCTTGGGATCTTGGGCACCACGCACACGTGCCCGCCGTGAGTTTAAGCCACCGGGTCTGGGACTCGAACCACAGTCGACTACATGGGAGTCCAGCGACATAGCCATTACGCTATCTGCTGGTCCCCCTTTCTGTTCAAATCCACTACACATTTGCTGTGCGTATTATGTGGGTTCCACAGAAAGGAATTTCAAATAAAAAGCTGTTATTAAAAGCTTCTGGGGAAAAAAAAAAAAGCTCCTGGGAGAGAAACCAGGAGATGGCGTAATGGTTAGATCACTGAACTCCCACGTAGTTGACCATGGTTCAAGTCTCAGACCCAGCAGCTTAAAACTCCTGTTGGGCATGTATGAGTGTGTGCCCAAAATCCTGAGGGAAGAATGGAAAAGGAGGGATTGCATCATGGTCATACCTCTTGGAGGATGATTTCTTATTTTCTGTTTCTCTGTCTCTCCAGTGAGCTTATGTGCCATATACCAAGAAAAATCTCTCTTAAAAAAAAAACAAAACCCACAAAAATACTACTGGGAGAGCTGTTGGTAATTAATATTTACTTCCTGCACCAAGCACATTTCATTCCCTGTTTTTATCTATTTAGCTAAATTTCACCTTGGGGGACCATTCACTTATTTATTTATTTATTTTTGTGCATGGGGTTGGCAGTGAGAGGTTTCCTCCTCCTAAAGTCCATTTTGGTGAAAAGGTAGAGTGAGGAATGTCATTGCTGTCGTTTTCTCTTTATTTTCTCCCCTTTCCTTTCTCTCTTCCTCCTTCCCTGTTTCCCTCCCTCCCTTCCTTCCTTCCTTTCAGTAAAAGCAGACTTTAACACCAAGCCATTCTGTGCTGTGGCCTTTTCTTGATCTACCAAACCTTGACTGTAGCTAAAAAAATCACAGTCCTTATTTATTCCATGCATTTCCCTTTCTAACTCTAAACTGTCTTTAACCCTCTCAAGATTTCTTTATCTGGGGACCAGTAAGTGGTGTGGTGGTTAAGGTGTTGGACTCCCACATGGCTTGACTGTAGTTCAAGTCCTGGACCTGGTGGCTTGCTTTCTTACTTTCCTTATCTCTCTCTCTGTCTTTCTCTGGTGAATGCATGTACCCTATAGCAAATTACATAATAATAGTAGTAATAATAATAAGCAAGTAAAATTAATAATTCTTAAAAAATAAAAAAAAATTTCTGTATCTTTATATTAGTTTTTCTAGTGTTGAATTGCAATATCAAAGGCCTTTTTCAAAAAGAATCCCTTCTCATTTCCACTTGGGAAGGGGCTGGAGGGAGATGGAGGTGAAGACAGAGCCAAATTAAGCACTGACAGAGTAAAGGCAGAAACAGAGCTTCTTTCCTAGTAGAGCCCCATGGCCCTGACCCTCAGTTCTGGTTATCAGTGATTCAGGACTCACATTTCTTCTCTTTCAGAAGCTAAATATTTTATTTTATTTTATTTTAGAGGTTTTTTTTTTTTTTTTTTTTTTTTTTTTTTTCTTTAGGGCGCGCGGCCCTCCACAGAAAGAGCACG
>NW_006205575.1:298656-308154 GCF_000334495.1 Tupaia belangeri chinensis
ATCACCCCCCAGAGGGCATGGCCACGCCGCAATCCCTTCTCCTCCATTCTCCTCTCGGGATCTTGGGCACGCACACACACGCGCCCGGTGTGAGTTTTAAGCCACCGGGTCCGGGACGCGAACCGCAGTCGACTACGTGGAAGTCCAGCGACATAGCCATTACGCTAACTGCTGGTTCCCAGAAGTTAAATATTTTGTTTTTCAATGACCATTTCTAGGTTATCCTTATAGAGTATGAATTTTTCAGAAAAAGAAGTTGTACAAATCAAGTTCTGGCCTGTGAATATTAATGGAAATTCAGTGTTCATTCTGTTGCCTGGCCCCATAGCCTAGTGGTTAAGGGAACCAGATCCCACAGAGCTTACCATAGTTTGAAACCCCTCCCTGGCAGCTTGAAAAACACACTGGGCACATGTGCAAGTCCCAGATCCTGACAAGATGAAGAAATGGAAGAGAAGGGATTGTGTCATGAGCATGCCTCACTGTGGCGTGCTTTCTCCTCCCCCTACCTCTCTGTCCCTCTCTGGAAGTACATGCATCCTCTGGTACTTTAAAAAAAGAAAAAAACCACTTTGCCTTAAGAGAATTCAAAATCACCAGGATATAGTAAGACACAAATCACTAAAACAACTCAATCTTAAGAGACACATTTCATTAATTCGTCATATCTCCAAAAAGAAAAAAATACCAACAATAACTGAAAGATCCAGGCTGCTTTTTCAATTCCATCCACCGCTTCGAGAGAGCATCCACAAAAGTCTCATTGTCTGCAAGGACCCTGTTGCTTTGAGGGGTCCCCAGACCATCCTCTTTTGATTCTGAGGTGGAGCAGAATCAAAAGGACCTTCTCTGCTGCACATTTCTCCCACCCCCACCCAGGTCAATTCTCCACAATCACTGAGTTCCATTGGGCAGCCCTCAAAGGCTTTTTTCTGACGGAAGCAGTAAGTGGCACAATCATTTCGGCTCAAGCCCACTGCCTCTGCTTTCCTGGGGCCAGTGCTGAGGAGAGTGAACTATTCAGGGGCTGCCCAATAGCATCCCTGTGAGGTGTAGAATGGGGGATGCAGACTGCACTGTGGGGAGGGAGGCTGGGACCCTGTTGTCTTTCTTTCCTGGGAACTTCTTTTCTGAAGCAGCCAAATGAGACCTTTACAGGCGAGGGTGGTGGCCTCTCCTTCAGAATGCCTGGCCTGTTTCCCAGTGTGAAACATTCCTCAAATATGCATCTTTGCAAGCAGCCCAGCCGCCTGCCTGCCTGCCTGCCTGCCTGCCTGCTTGCTGCGGGAGAGCTGGCACCCATGGGCTGCAGGGGTTGGGGTTCCTTGGCCCCTGGCCAGGCTTTTGGCTTTGCCAGATGCCAGAGGCCCAGCCTCTGTTACGTCATCCTAGGGAAGAATCCGACCAATGGTCTGGCCAGCCATGACAAGAACTGGAAGCTTCTATCTCTCCCTTTAAACTCCTTTTCCCCTTTAATCCAATCTTATAAAAAGGCCTTTGTTGAAGGAGTGCCATGGCATCTTGGTGCATGTCTGTGTCATTCCTCTCAGTATTTCCAAAGATGGACAAAAGGAATGTCGTCAGTTGAATTCCTGGGCAGACTGTTCTGAATATTGACTTGGAAGGAGTGGAGGTGAACCGCAGCTGTCACAGGACCTTTGTTTTTTTTTTTTGCAAGAGATGAAGCCTTAGAGGAAAGGAACTTCTGGTAGATGGTAAGAACGCCCTGCCAGGGAGCCTGAGCAGGGAAGACCTCTCTGTGTATTGGGAGAAGAGTGTGCTGCGTGAGCAGGAGCCTGCACTGCACCAGGCCATTGTTGCCTGGATGCGTGTCTTGAGAGGTGCAGTTAACAAGGTCCGGGTGATGGTGAAGGGTCATTTAGGAAACAAAAGAGCTCTGCCTTCTTTACCATCTCTGGGGGAGGGAGCCACTCTGTGTACCTTGCTCAAGTCTACCTCTGTGGTTTCCTACAGGACATAGGTGATGACAGTCACATCGGACATTGTGCTGTCTGACGCTTTGGGTGCTTATGTCATAAGTGTGACCAAGAAAATGATCTTTTACTTCCCCTTGATTTAAGCTAGAAAGAGGACTATTGTATGTGTTTTGCTGATTTTCAGTCTGTCACTCACTTGTTCTATTCAATTCTCCTTTGCTTTAGTTTTCAATGCACATGGTTGTCAAAAATGAAAATAACAATAATCAAAAAGCCAAAAAGCAGTGTTCGACAAATGACAGACTTCAGCACTCATAATAAATAAACTTTCTTTCCATGGTTTAGTTTATGTTTTTACACTTAGTTTTTTGCTTGCATCAAATTGTGTGACATTCTGTTCTGGAATTTCTTCGTGTTTAGGCATTTGGAGTAACCAGTAACTAGTAACTAGCACCACAGAATAGTGAAGTAGAAGACGCCAGACCTGGTGACCTGGGTCCAAATCTTGGCTCAACCCCGCACTAGTTGTTTGATCTTGGGCTAATTAATTCTCTCTAGACTCATTGTCCTTGACAGTGGAAAGGGACAGTCATAGTACCTGTCACAGAGCTCTTCTGGAGATTAAGTGAGGTCGTATAAGTGAACTCTTACATTTGCTTACACAATTATTGTCCAGTTTTGGCTTTTTCTGTGCCTGATGTGGGATTTAATATTAGCTTTCAGAAAAAGTAAGACGGTCGAGAATGGGCATGTTAATGGCGAGAGTAATGGGTGGTAAGTATTTCAGTATGTTGCTGTAGTATTTGCTGTCCTTGTTGATATAAAAGAAAAATAACCCTAACCAGGCTACACTAGTTCCTTTTTTATTTTCTGACTGCTTTATTGATCTATAATTTTTATATGCCACACAGTTCACTCATTTAAAATTACTGTAAAGTTATTGGGTTTTGGTATATTATTACATTATCAGCTTTTTAATTTTTTAAGAGGTTTTTGCTATGGGGTGCGTGCACTCGCTAGACAGAGAGAGGCAGAGAGACAGAAAGTGAGAAATCACTCCCCTGGGGGGATGGCCACGCCACAATCCCCTGTTTTAGTTGTTTTTAAATGTATGACTCAGCGGTACTAATTCTATTCACAAGGGTGTACATCCATCATCTTTGCTTTCAAAAACATTATCATCGGGAACCAGCAGTTAGCGTAATGGCTATGTCGCTGGACTCCCACGTAGTCGACCGCGGTTTGCGTCCCAGACCTGGTGGCTGAAAATTCATGCCAGGCGTGTGTGCGTGCGTGCCCAAGATCCCGAGAGGAGAATGGAGAAGGGATTGCGGTGTGACCATCCCCCCTGGGGGGTGATTTCTCGCTTTCTGTCTCTATGTCTCTCTCTGTCTGTCTGGCGAGCGCACGCGCCCTATAGCAAAAACCTCTCAAAAAAAAAAAAAAACATTATCATCCCCCAAAGAGAGACTGTACCCATTAAGCAATAACTCCCCATTGTTCTCCCCTCGTCCTGGTAACTTTTAATCTACTCTCTGATGCAGTGAATTTGCCTATTTTAGATATTTGATGTAAATAGAATCATACCATATTTCTCCTTTTGTGTCTGGATTATTTCACTTAGCACAATGTTTTTTAGGTTTCCATGTTGTAGCATTCAAAACTTCGTTCTTCTTGATAGCTAAGTAGTATTCCATGTACAGATATACCACATTTGATTAAATCACCCATAGATGAACAGTTGGGTTGTCTCACTTTTGACTATTGTGAATAGTGCTGCAGTTAACATTGATACACAAGTATCTGTTGAATTTCTTGCTCTTAATTCTACCTATGAGTGGAATTGCTGGATCTTAATAGTAACTCTAGTTCAGACTTTAAAAGAACTGACAAACTATTTTTCTGGAAAACAGTTGCTTTTAGTTATTCTCTCCTCTTGTGTTTCTCTCCTTTGGTGTCTGTTTGCATCAGATTCAAATCCATTTTCTCCCTTCCCCCAAGCTTCATTTTATTTCCAAGTGGCAGACATGTTTTGTCTACCCTCCCAACCACATGTCTTCCAATTTTTATGAGGGAACAACCCTTGTCTTTGTCCCATACCAACTGACAGAGCTTATGATTACCAACTCTGTCTTCGCATCCACCTAATCACTTTCATCTCGTTGTTGAAGGAGGGGGACTCTAGAAGGACATCCATAAGCCTTAGTCCACTTTAGTAAGAGGGCTGGCTTGGCCCCTCGATGACATAGAACCCGTAAACATGGAAGGTCCGGGATGTGAAGCCAAAGGCACTGCAGAACTTCAGCCCTCCTTGTTAGGCTCTGTGCTTCCATGCAACACCTTGCTTTGTTATCCTCTGTCATTTTTGCGTGTCTTTGGGGAGCAATTCGGCCATCCTCTCTAGTGGGAGGGTTGTTCTCTACTTTTCATTTGTTCACAGTTTCTCCACTCTTCTATAAGCAAGTGAATTAATTAATGAATACCCTAACAGACTGTAAGCCTGCCTCAGACAGCCATTCTGGTTGTTGGGCTAATTGTTAGCTGGGTTTCTGGATGTCATTCATTTCACAATAAGGTTCCTAATTAATCTCAGCACAGTTCTCACCAGAAGAAAGGCTGATATGGAGAAACATCCCCAATTACCATGAGAAAGGAAATGTCAAGAGCCTGGTTGAGTTTTCCTGGCACCCACCCCTTGTCTCAGATGAAAACCGCTATTACTACACAGAGTCTGCCTGGTGACTGACCATGAAAACTAGAGAGTGTGAGTGCGTGAGGAGCTTCTGACCAACAGACCCAGCTTCTGGAGGAATCTCCTGGTGTCCGCACTCTCTTAAGTAGCATCAATTGTGTTTCCCAAGATAGCGGGAAGAATCTGGGGCCCTGTACCACATCGGACGTGGAAATTTCTCTGCTAGCTCAGAAGCAAGCAAAGCAGTTTTCATCTGGAAAAGCTAAAGGTCTCTTTTGTTTGTGTTTTTGTGCCTGCAGGACAAAAGATCCTTCATCACCGAAGTGACGTCTTAGAGACAGTGGTCCTGATCAACCCTTCCGATGAAGCAGTCAGCACTGAGGTAAGCATTTGGCTCTGCAGACTCTGGGGCAAGGTCTTACACACTAGACAGAGACCCAGCGATCAGAGGGACTGGGCAGGTGGGGACAGAGGAAGAACACAGAATTCTTGGGCCTGGGGGGGATCTTCCTTATATCCCAGTCAGAGGCTGCTTCTCTGTACCACCTAGATTGCCTCTCCTGAGAAGGATAAAGTGGAAGATGCTAGCTGGAACTGTAATTTTTTAAAAAGAATTATTTTATTTAACTTTATTATTATTTTCCAGTTTAATCAGAGAGAGAGAGAGAGAGAGAAAGTGAGAAAGCAAGCCACCAGGTCTAGTACCATAATATATTGTTGAGGCAAGGGGGGGTATAGAATTTTGGGTGTGTGGGGGCCAGGGGGATGTTGCTGGGGTAAAGTCTGGCAAGAACACAGCAGGGGAAATACACTGCAAGCTCTCAGACTGGAACATGCAGGCACCAGACTTGGAGAAGAATGGCATCTCAGATGCAACCCCCATTCAGAGCTATCCCGCATGCCCCTCATCACTGTGGAGAGACAGAATAGGGCAGTGGTCAGAGCATGGACTCTGATGCCAGACCAGTAGGTTCATAATCCTAGTTCTGACACTTACTAGCTAGTGTACACTTACTTACTTAGCCTCGTCTCATTTTGCACCCTTGTGAAATGGAGATCATAATAGCCATGACATGGAATGTTCAGACGAAGCTTGTTGGTAGGTACTTGAGAATTTCAGTAATTGATTCCATTGTTGTATATGCATTTTATATCCTTTTTACAAAGATAAATAAGCAATAAAATTTTAATTTACATGGTGGGGGGAATTGCTGCTAGAGAGAGTAACAGGGTATTTTAAAACCCATGGAGACAGAAGAACTTGGCTAAGCAGGAGTTCCTGATCACCCTGTCGGGAGGAGCGGCTGTAGGTCATTGTCCACCCCTTTATTACTCTGTAGCATGTTTGAGGGTGAGTTGGTTCTTGGACATTAAAGTGGCCAAAGTCCCTGGGAGCCTCCGTTATCTGCAGTGTCTTCTGCCAACACTTCAAGCATCTCTGTGAACATATCCTGTTTTTATTTGTCAAAGTTGTGCTACCATCAGCACCGTGTAGTTCCAGAGCATGTTGCCAGAGCCCTTGAGTCTCTTAGTAGGGCCTGGCTTCTGTCAACCCCACTGATCTACCTTCTGTGTGCTTGCCTGTTCCGGACATTGCATGTGAATGAAATCATACAGTATGTGGCTTTTTGTATCTGACTTATTTCACTTAGCATAGTATTTTCAAGATTTGTCCATGTTGTCGCATCTATCTGTATGGCATTCCTTCTTATAGTTGAGTAATACCCATTGTTGTATGGATATACCACATTTGCTTATCCATTCCGCAGCTGATGGACATTTGGGTGATTCCATATTTGGCTGTCATAGGATAGCTTGTTTTGACCCTCTTCTGCCTGCTTTCAGATTAGCAAAACATCTATGAGCATCCGTTAGGATGCAAGGTTAAGGAAAGTGATGCGATAGCAATCTCTTATGACTAACCCAGTTAGGAAGTAATTACAACTTGAAAAAGCAGGAGGGTTAATATATGTCCAAACATCCTGCGTAGGACAGCTTTGAGAAATGAAATAGGAAAAATAGGCAGTTTGTTTTAAGGAATCCAGCCAGGCTGGCCTGTGGAGCAGATGGGGCTGAAATAATTCCTTAGGTTCATGCGTTTTTCCATGATTAGACTGCGGGTTTCTTGGGCAAAGGGTCATTGCCCGTTTACTTTGTATCGTCTCTTCATCCATCCTGCCTAGCATCATGCCTGGCACATAGTATGTGCTGAACATTCATAAATTGGGTTCAAAACAAATACTTTAGTGCTTAGAGTGGTATTCCGGCTGAAGGACAGCTGGCTTCCTGCCACTTCAAGTTCACAGAGAGTTCTTTAGTGTAGACTATTTGCAATTCTCTTTCAGAGTTTGCTATTCAGGGGTAGCCTGCCTTTATGTTCGGTGTCAGGCCGCCTTGCTGATCCCGGTGGAGACTGTGTTTGGAGCTGTGTGCTGGCTGATGGCTTGGAAGGAAAGGGATCCTGGATGGGAGGGGCTGACTTGGCACCCTAGTCGGAAATCTGTCTTTCCTGAGGGGACAGTTGGGGGACCGGCACTGTACCTGGTGACTCAGCCTGTGAGATATTTATTTGCAAGTCTTCCCTGGTCTCACAGGCCGCATGCTGCTAGTAGACACTTCCGAACAGCTGTGGAACAAATGACTGCCAGCTGTGAAGACTGCTTCGAAAAAGAGGAGGAAACTACGGGGAGAAAGTCGACTACCACTACTGCTTTAGTAGTAGCAAAACTGGACATGGCATGCGTGGGGGAACTGACCACCAAAGGTTGATTTTTGTGGTTAATTCCTATAGCCATAGCCCTTCCTCCCCCGACCCCTGCTAGGACCAACTAGGCTGATTTTTCTGAGTGGGCAAGGCTGTGGATTACAAATAGATGCAATAACAAACACACAAAAATACACAAGTATAGAAAAGTGAGGATCGGGTGGGCCCAGCTTCTCTGATGGAGAAGTCATGACTGGGAACCGGCCTCAGATTTCCTCCTTTAACAGGCAGAAAATGTGGGAAGAGGAAATGGGTCAACTTGTCCCAAATGCCAGCTCTGTCCTGGACGTGGGATGGCAGGCTCATGTCCCACCTCTGTGCTTTGTTTCAGGTGCGTTTAATGATCACCGATGCTGCCCGACACAAGCTGCTGGTGCTGACCGGGCAGTGCTTTGAAAATACTGGAGAGCTCATTCTTCAGTCCGGCTCTTTCTCCTTCCAGAACTTTATTGAGATTTTCACCGATCAAGAGGTAGGCTCCTGTCTGGGAACGTGTATGCTTTCCTGTTGTGTGGTTATTGTTACAACTGTAGGCTGCTGTTCGAAAGCGCTGGGGGAGATGGGAAAGGGGAGGGCACGTCTGAGGGAGCCCCTCAGAAATAAGCAAAACTGCATGATCTATGATCCTTTAGTTTTATGGCTCACAGAAGTATTTAGAGCTCTCACCTATAATGAATTAGAATCATGCTTAATGTGACTGAATATATGAAGGTATTTCAACAAGTTCATGGAAAATGGAATTAAAGGATGTATTTATTTTGATACCAAAAAACCCCCTTGAAATCCGTGTGCAGGTTGTTCATAATATGCATCTTCCATGAACTTTTTAAAAGATGCCTTGTAGATGGTGGTGAGGAGGTTTGGAAAAGTATTTGACAGATGGCAAAAATCATGGAGAGGGGCCGACATGAGAAGGGCCCCACTTTGCATCCCGAGGCCTCCCTCTATACACTGAGCATGCGGCTTTGATCCAGGCTGCCTAAGGCTGGTGGTGGATGTGGCGTGAAGACCTTATTGGGGGTGCTATCTTTCTCTTTCTCTCTGTCTGTCTCAAAACAAGCTTTCATAAAGATGATGAGGACACCTGAAATGACAGAGCGGAAAAGAAAATTCAGGCTTTATGTTTTCTGAAAGCACCTACCATCTCTTGGGCTTTTGGTAAAATGTAACTGCCTTGATCTTTTTCAGTGTTTGTACCTACGTTTCCTGGCCTGATTATTTTTGACTTTGCTTTCTTTTAATGCCTAGTCCCAATATTGGGTTTGGATTGTGTGAATAGCTCCGAAAAGAGACAGGCTCTAGTAAAGGAGGTGTATAGGAACATGAGGCACACCTGTGACCCGAGAACGAGAACAGTTAAAGTAGCTGGCTGGAGCTGGACCAGTCTAATGAATGTACATGTGAAGTGATGAAACCATGTGAAGTTAGTGGTAGTTGGTAAAATGGGGTCTAAGATTTTAATTTGTTTATTTGTTTATTTCTACTTGAGAATTTATCCTGGCTGGGAAACATTCCAAAATAATGCGGTTCAATCATTTTTTTTTCTTTTTAATTCACTCAAAGGCATGTGCACTTGTAAGAGAGAAATAGAGAGAAGGAGATGGCTAGCAGGTGGTGTGGTGGTGTGGACCCAGCAGCTTGAAAAGCATGCTGGGCAAGTGTGCATGCATGCTGTCCAAAGTCCCAAGAGGAGAATGGAGAAGGGATTGCAGCATGGCCATTCCCCATCGGGAGTGATTTCTCACTTTCTCTTACTCTCTGGCAAGCTCACATGCCCTATAGCAAAAAGCTAACAAAACAAAGCAAAAAAATCGGAGGGAGAGGAGAGAGAGAAAGCAACCCTCCCTGATGGGGTGTGATCATACCACAATCCTTCTCCTCCACTTCTCCCTCCTTTTGGGATTTTAAGCACGCACATACACGTGTCTGAGCCGCTGGGTTGGAACTTGACCAGCACAGTCATGTGGAATCCAGCTCCCTTAACCACCAGGCCATGTGCTGGCTCTGTCTATAACCATGACAGAAACAATTCAGGGCCATCATGATAGCAGGTTAGACTCTGCCGATAGCTGATAGCAGATTTCTTTTTTTATAATTTCCTGTAG
>NW_006205575.1:308548-315646 GCF_000334495.1 Tupaia belangeri chinensis
CAACTTTTCCCCTCTGGACTTGTGGCAGGAAAAACAGCCTTAGAACAATAAGCAAATAAATGAGCATGATAGGAAGGAAACCTGAGTGTGAAGGAGCCTTGTGTGTCACAGTTAACAACTGACTTCTTTTTCTAATTAACAAATTTAATTTTGAAGAATTATTTTATTTCATTTTATTTAGCACCATTATTATTTTTTAAATTTGATCAGGGAGACAGACAGAGAGAGAGTGAGAAAGCAGCTCTGGGGCTGGGGCATGGCCATGGTGCAACCTCTTTTCCTTGATCTTTGTCTTGGGATTTTGGAAATGCACACACATGGACCTGCCGTGTTTTTCGAGTCACCAGGTATGAGACTCGAACTGTGCAGTCAGCTATGTGAAATCCAGCCACCTTAGCCACCATGCCAACGGCTGGCCTGCTGATAGATTTGTAAATGGAGAGGCTGAGGGACATGCTGACAGGTGTTACCGTTCTATTTAAAACGTGCCTTCCCGAGATGGCAGCTTCTCAGTCCTGTGTACTGCAAAGGGCCATGTTTCTTTGCACACCTAATCTTCCTTGGTCCTGCTCACAGAGAGGACTGTGTACTCTGCATTGCTGATGAAGGCAGTAAGCAGACTGCCTGATTTCATTTGGCTTACTTGGAGGCATCTGTAAAAAGACTGGTCAGAATTTTCTCTCTCCACCCACTAGGAGGGAAACAATAAAACTGTAGAAAGGAACATTTTATTGAGTGTTGGAAGCCCTAGGTCTCTGGAAGGTGTGGTGTCACCTGCATCTCACATAGCACTTTCCTCAGTGAGAAACTGACTCCAGGCAACTTGCTGGCCCCTTCCTGGGAAGCTTTGGGCTGATATGTCTTTAACATTTCAGAACACTATGGCTCTGTGTTCTGAGGCTGCTAGAGTGTAGGTTCCCTTCTATTCCTCTTGGTATCCATTGCCCCCCTATAGTAAAGGCCCAGTAAACCATTGTTCAATTGCATTGAAATTTCAAAGCTAGAGCCACACTTCTCACTGTACCCACTGTCCTGCAATTGGTGTGTGATCGCTGAAATGTCAAAATATTGTGCAAGATTTTGTCCCCACATTCACATTGTACTCAGATATAGTTGTTTGTTGGTCTGGTAGCCAAGAGGTCATGCACACACTGTCAGTATCTTGCCCTGGCAAAGAGTGAGAGAGGTTCAGAGGCCTGGAAGTGGCCCAGTGATATAGTTAGGCAGTCTTCTTATAGGCTCAGTGCAGCCTTGAACCCTCAGCTCACTTATATGTGTGTGTGCATCATTCTGCATTTCTGTGTAGTTCTGGAATTAGGGTCAAACAGTTGGTTTCCACCCAACTTACTGTTTTTTTTTTTCTTCCATAAAACCAAACAAAGGAAGTATGCAAAGAAAAGTGTTCATCATCATCCAACTGTACCCCAAATCATACCTTCCCTTCTCTCTTTTTAAGACTTAGTGTTACAAATATTGCTGCTTAAATCATTTTTCACCAGATTGTGGAGGCAGAACTTTAGCACAAAGGGGCTACATATGACACAAGGGTGTCATATCTTGCCATTAATTACAGAAGAAAAAGAAACAGGCTTAACTGAAGAATTTTAGTTCTGTGGAAGGGCACATTCCTTTTTGAGGGTACCCCTTTTCATTATACACTGGAGGGTATTACTAAGGCCAGAGACTATCTCATATTCTCCTTTGTTACCCCAAAAGCCCCCACCCTGATACTTTGGAGAAAGTAATGTTCAACATATATTAAAAAAAAGATCTCTAGGGTTTGCTCTAACAGACAGATCAGTGGTGACAGGGTGATAAGGGAGGGCAAGGAAGGAAGGAAGGACATAGAATTCACCCTCTTCCTCCCACCTCAACCAGAGCAATTCAGCTTTCTTCTGTCTTATATTGTGTACCTTGAACAAAGGATGACACATCTTAGATGGATTGGAAACCATTAGACTAGACCAATGGTTATAAGTCTTTGGAGCTGACTGCCTATCATTACCTTGGGAAAAGAGTTGAGTTCAGAATGACTCAGTAACAAAGGGACCTTAAAGGTCATTTGGTGTCCAGCTCTGTTCCTTGTGTCCAGTCCTTGAAACATACTAGTCAACTCCAGAGAAACCAGAAACACAATTTTGATAAAGTTAAATGATAACATTTTTTATAACATAATAGCCAAAAATAAAGACACTGAAAATGGAATTAACAGTACTCTTTGAGCTTCAGTTTTTTTTAAGTTTTAATCACTGGAGGTCAGCTACAAAGCCAGAATTTACAGATAAAGCAGTCATATGGCTAACTCATCTCTCCCGGAAATCCAGGTTAGTGAAATCATCATCTCCTGGGGGGCATTTTTCAGGCTCTCTGTTGGAAAGCTTTTCCTTGTTTGTCTCATTTTGTCTTCAAGGAAGGAATGTGATCTCTTTTCCATTTACAGTGTCTTAGATACATTCACTAACACTGCCAATTTTTCCCCCTCCAGATTAATCATCTTCAATTTTACCTACAGTTCTTTATTAAAGTTCCTTACATTCCTTGGTCACTGTCCTTCAAAAACTTGTCAGAAAGGAGGAGACGGTATGGGGATGGGGGAAAATAAAGAGTTCAGTCCGGTTATATTATAGAACCTTGGAGTTATCAGACAGTTGGATATATGAGTCTAGAGCTCAATTAACTCATAGTTGGCCTGGAGATTTTAATTTGGAACCATTAGTGTGTTAGAGATATTTAAAGTCTAGAATACAGATGGTGTGATCTAGGGAGAAAATGAAGAGATCTAAGAAGAGACAGGGGCCCAGGCCTAGCTTTTAGAGGTTAAGGCCAAGGCAAAGGAAACAGCAAGGGGGATTTGTTTCCGTTTGATTTTGGTCTAGTGTTTCCTACAGCGTCATGATTCAATCAGGACATTGTCTTCCAGGAGTCATTTGAGTAGGTGAAGACTGTGAGAGCCAAGTACAACCTTATATTAAATAAGTTTAGAAGTAACTTTTGACCATTACCATGCACAATGAAATGTCAATGGGAAGGACATGCAGCCTATTAAAAACTTTGCAATTAACATAATTTGGGGGCTCCCTTTAAGAAAGAGAAAACACCGTATTAACACAATTAAGTGCAGGGCTTAGATAGGGTACCATGCTGGAGAGAGGCCTTGAAGTTTAAGCATCTTTAGCTCCAGGATAAATCCATTTGACTGTCGTCTAAAATCCCTCAGTCTTTCCATGAATATTGTTGTTAAGACACAACTCCAAATCCTGTACTTTACCCTGCTGGTTTATTGAACCTTATATTTATCCCTTTAGATTGCCATCCTGTGAGAGTTGACTTAGCCATCATCCCAATGTCAAGAGCTTTTATAAATATCTTAATTTCTGCTGTCCCACATTTTGCTATGCTTCCCATGTTTATGCCACCCACAGCTTTGATAGCATGTCTTCGCCATTTTCATCCAAGTGAATACTTAACAGAACAGAAATGAGGCCTGAAACAGGCCGTCATTGACCTCCCTCCAGGTTGACACTAAGCAGCCCTATTTATATGGCTGGCTACAAATCCACCTAATTCTGCTATCATGCTGTTCAGAGATCCTGTTAAATGTCTTACTAAAACCCAGAGATAGTTTGTCTACTGTATTTCCTCATCAGTCAAGCAAGTAACCTAATCAGAAAAGGAAATGTAGTTAGTAAGCCATCGTTTAGAAATGCAAATCTTGTTTTATTAATATCATCTCCAATAAAGTCATTTATTTCTTATATTTTCCTTCCTCTTCCAGTACACCTGCACTTAATCAGAAAAAGTAATTAACAAAAGAGATTGCCTTCACCCTGAAGCCATATTTCTCCCTGTCTCATCTGCTATCCATCCTTACAGGAACCAAGAGAACAGTCAGTATGCTTGATAAGTATCCATAGCTCACATCCCGTCTCCAGTGCCCACTCTAGGAAGACGGCATGTGTTGAATTGGCCAAGTTTAGTGCAGATCAAAAAACATCTGTTAAGCCTTATTATGTATTGGAGAAACAAAGATAACTGAGATATTAAGATACAGAAGATGTGTTTTCTGCTATCCAGAAAATTTTAGAACAGTGGGCTGTAATACTGCATCATCAGAAAAGTCCTGATGCATTTTTGCCTAGAAAAACATAGAAAAATACATCATGACTTTTCTGATGACCCAATAGTTGCCATTTCCTATGTTGATGAGTTTCCAGTTGGCTTAAAAGAAGCCCCAATTGCCAAGTCTCAGACCTGTGGACGGCCCCTGACTTATAGGGGCTTGATAATGATTTTTCAGCTTTACAAAAGTGCAAAAGCAGTGCACATTCAGTAGTGACAGTACTTGGAGTAAACATAGAACCATTGTGGTTTTCACTTTTGGGACAATATTCAGTAAATTACATGACTATACAACACTTTAATATAAAATTGGCTTTATGTTAGCTGATTTTGCCCAACCATAAGCTAATGTTAGTATTCTGAACAAATTTAAAGTAGATGAGGCTAGGCGACGATATTCATTTGGTTTGGTGTGTTGAATGATTTTTTAACTTAACAGTGTTTATAGCTTACAATGGGTTTATTGGGATACAATACCATCATAAGTTGAGGTGCATTTGTAGTTATCAGTTTTCTTGCCACTGCTTACATTGTTGAAGCCTCTATTATTCTTTTCTTTTCAGTTTTGTTTTTCAGGTTTTTGCCATACCAGAGAAAGACAAAGAGAGGGAAAGTGAGAAGTCACGCCCCCACCTGGGGGGCATGGCCATGCCTCAGTCCTGTCTCCTTCATTTTCCTCCTGGGATTTTAGGCATGCATGCACATGTGCCTGGCATGAATTTCAAGCTTCCAGGTCCAGGACTTGAGCTGTGGTCAGCCATGTGGGAGTCCAGTGCCACCTGCTGGCCCTAACCTCCTTATTGTTCTTTTCCACTCATTGACTAAGCATTCACTGAGAGCCACTGTGTACCAGGCACTGTTAAAACACAATCTTGCCCTCATTATGTAGTGTGCTTGTTGGCCCAAGGTATGGAATCAGGATTAGGGCAGGATAGGGAGGACAGTGACTTTCCATGTAGTTCCAAGGATGTAGTAGCTGTTTTTCCTCCAACCCCTCCCTGTCCCTGTTAGAGTTGACTTGGCATCATCCCAATATCAAGAGCTTTAATATATATCTTAATTTCTATTTCTTTCATGACTGGCTCTCTCTAGCCCTTATCTCTGCATTCTTACTTGTCTCATCATATGTAGTATGCTGCTGTTTCTCCAGAGGGACCAAATTTTCCCTCTCTGAAAAAAAAAACCTATCCAGCTGCACTGACTTTCTTTTCTGCTTTGCCTTGTACATCATAATTTTCCATTCAACCACCTCTCTTGGCTGTTATCATGACCTCTGACTTCTCCAGAAATCTGTTAAGTCTTATTTTGTTTTGTGATCATTTCCTGCATTTTTAGAAACTCTCTGAGTATAGGTGAAAAGATGGAAAGAAGGGAAGTATTAAGTCTTTGTCCTTCTTGAACTTGGTGATTATACATAAAAAGAGCTAGTGGGGGTCAGATGGTGATGCAGTGGTAAAACATATTCTGTGAGGCTGACCCATCTGGGAAGTTTACTGGTTCACGTCTGGAGACTCCCTTAAGTGTCAGGCATATACGTGCCCCTGATCTAGGACTGGCTGAGAGGAGGGTGGGTTGTCGCAATAAGACCCTGCTTCTTTCTTTCCCTGTCTTTCTTAGAATGAATGAATAAAAGCCACTGATTGCATACCCTCTTACATGTAGTTGGATTATACCCTTGGCTACCATACATCTCAGCTAGCTTGCAATTTAAAAACTTAAACTGAAGAGCCAGCAGGTGGCTAAAGCACTTGACTTGCCACATGGCTGACCACAGTTTGAGTCCTGGACCTGGTGGCTTTCTCACCTTTCCCTCCCTCTTTCTTTCTCTCTCTCTCTCTGTTGGCCTCAAGTGAGCATGTGTGTCCTTTAGCAAATTAAAATAATAATGATACAAAATAAAATTAAAATAAATAATTCTTTTAAAAAACTTGAACTAAAATTAATTAAAATTTTTCTATTAAGAATTATTTAATTTAATTTTATTTATTCATTCATTTATTTTAATTTGACCAGAGAGAGAGACAAACACACACACACACATAGAGAGAGAGAGAGATGAGAGAGAGAGAGAGTGAGAAAGCACGCTGCCAGGTCCAGGACTTAAACTGTGGTTGGCCATGTGGGAGTGTCCATTGCCTTAACCGTCATGCCACCTACTGGTCCCAAAATTTTTCATTATTGAAGTTTTGGTAGTTTGAGTTATTCTGGATTTGTCCCCTAAAACATATGATGAAACATTAGTAGTTTCCTTCACTCCGTATGAAAGCTGGGATTGAGAGAATCGTAATTGCGTTGATGATAAGGGTCTACTGTAATTGTTGCACAAGAAACCATATGTGGTGCTCATGCTTACTTTTTTTTTTTTAATTTTTATTATCATCATAATCTTCTTTATATTACATTGGATTACATATAACTTTACATTGACTTCCATTGCTTTTTCAAAAGGGAATGCCATGCATGTCAGTCAATACAGAGACATCAATCTCCCCGCTTTATCATTCAATGTCTTTTCCATGCATTTCCCAATAATTATTATTATTATTATAATTTTTTAAAACAGTCAATCACTATTTCTCATTTTGCTTGTTAAGACTTCACCCATTATGAAATACTTCCCAGACCAGTCCAGTTGAGAATACTATACACATCATCATCAACAGATAATAAACCGTATCTGTTTCTCACTAATATCCTCTCTATTGTTCACTTGCTATCTTTCTCTATCCTCTTCTCTCTTTTTTTTTTTATAGTTTATTTTTGATTATAATTTTTTTTTCCCATCGCAACACACAAATGACTTTTCCATGCATTGGCTCAATCAAGCACGTCAACATATATGTTCTCAGCAAATAATTTCCCTATTCTTGTGTCCTGCATACCTTGCCTTTTGTTTTGCCATCCTAGATTCCCCATCCTCCTCCCTCTGTTATGACCCATCCTCCTCCCACATTGTCCCTGGCATCCACGATTGCCCTC
>NW_006205575.1:316485-320954 GCF_000334495.1 Tupaia belangeri chinensis
GCGCAGGGGCGGGAGCCCCGGGCCGTTGGTCGCGCGGCTGACTGCGCAGGGCGGGAGCCCCCGAGCCCCCGGCCGTCCCCTCAGGCTTACTTTGACCAACGGAGCCCCCGAGCCCCCGGCCGTCCCCTCAGGCTTACTTTGACCAACAAATAATTTGAGCAAAGTTCCACCCAAGGGCGGTTACCATTTGCTTTTTCAGTTTTCTTAGCTTCCCAAATAGGAGTCAATTCTTAGCCTTTTATAAGAGATTATGAGATCAAGTCAGAGGGACAACCGTTATTGTTATTTTGCTATTTTATGACCCATCACATTTTTATGCTATGCTTAGGACTAATAGACAAATGAAACAAAAATGACCATTTTACTGCTATAACTAATGTGGGAAAATTCTGATTCTATAAATTCTCTTTATATACATGCAGACAATAATAGCTCCAGTGAGGATAGCAGGTGGTGTGGTGTTTAAGGTGCTGGACTCCCACATGGCTGGCCATGGTTCAAGTCTCAGACCTGGCGGCTTGCTTTCTCACTTTCTCTCTCTCTCTCTCTCTCTCTCTCTCTGTCTTTTTGTACCTCTCTAGTCAAATTAAAATAAGTGAATGAAAATAAAGTACAATAAAGTAATACACACAAAAAAAGCTCCAGAATGGTCATATTCTGCAGGTTATATAAGACATAGGAGACTACTTTAATATTAGAAGGCAAGAGTTCAGATCTGCTGGCTCAGGGATGCCTAGAACAAATGAAACCTTTGTTTTGCCCCTTCATCTTTTACGACACAGGACAAAGTCCTTGTCAACTGAAAATCTGAGTTTATTTATGGGCTTTTGTGAAATAGAAAGAAGACTAAGTTTATGGCATGATTCTCCTTCACGATTTGTTAAGCTAGGATCATAAAACAATGGCCATAATTCGCAATAAGAAAGAAAAAAATATTTCCATTAAACTGCAGTCTTTGTTTTGGTCCTGATTATTCCTCCAAATTCCCGTCTTTGGGAACTACTATTACAATGTGTTGAAAAACATTTGAACCAAATTTGATCTTAGCCACTCACATCCAACTCTGCCCAGAGCAGCATATTAGAGTTCCCTGCTGGGCAGGAACAGATGGTGGCAGGGTTTCAGGGGAGAGGTTGTGTGTGTGTGTGTGTGGGGGGGAGGTATTGCATGTTGCAGAGTGTCTCACCTTGGATTTAAACATCAGAAAATGAAGAACAAGTTTGGCCACTGGCATGCATCATTACCCAACCACTTTAATTATTAAAGTGCTTCAATAAAAGCACTTATATTTTCAGAGAATCTGATGGGCGAACCACTTATGTCTTAAGTAGTACACTTGATGCCAGAAACTAGAAATTTGTTGCAGTAGTGAGTGGGCAGTCTCTAACTTCCTGTCCCCTGTGGGGAAAAAAAATCACCAACCTTTTTCTTTTGCACCTCCCAAATTCTTTTTTGTTTTTAAAGAATTACTTATTTAACTTTATTTACTGTCATTATTATTTTAAATATACTACAGGACACATGTATTTACCAGGGAGAGAGAGAAAGTGAAAAAGCATGCTGCCAGGCCTGGAACTCAAACTGCGGTCGGCCATGTGGGATCCCAGTGTCCCGACCACCACACCACTTGCAGGCCCTGCACCTACCAAATTCTAAAAGGAGACAAGTGCACCATTATCTGTGCAATGTAACATAGCCTGACAATCAGACCTTTCTTGCTGAGCCCAAGGGATTAAAAGTAAACATTTTGTATCAATGGTAAAATGACTCACATAGCTGTCTACTGTAATAGATTAATTTTTTTTTTTTTGGAGAGGTTTTTTTGTTTTGTTTTGTTTTGTTTTGTTTTTGCTATAGGGCGCGTGCACTCGCCAGAAAGACAGAGAGAGACAGAGAAATAGAAAACGAGAAATCACCCCCCAGTGGGGGGAATGGCCACGCCACAATCCCTTCTCCTCCATCCTCCTCTCGGGATCTTGGGCACACACGCATACATGCCCGACGTGAGTTTAAGCCACCAGATCTGAGACTTGAACTGTGGTCGACTACATGGGAGTCCAGCAACATAGCCATTATGCTAACTGCTGGTTCTACAGTTTAATATTTTTGAAAGGAGATCTTGTATAGCACATCCCTGGGGATAATATTCAAAACATTTCATAACCACTGTGGCATAAATACCAGTCAACTGTCCAGATGGTCACTGGCCTTAGAACTAGAGTAGAGTTCTAAAGTTCCTCTGCTGGGCAGGAATGAATGTGGAGGGGTTGAAAGGGAGATCCTGGGGGAGGAGTGCTGGTTGTAGCAGAAAGAAATGGTAGAGGGTTCAGGACAGAGGTGCTTCATCTACTAGTGTGGGAATACTTGAGCATTTAAACAATCAGCATCACTAAGTGACTACATCTCAGAAACGCGCCCTCTGTGCATCCATTGATCTTAGAGTACTAGTAATTGAGGAGGATGGTGGATCAGTGATGACAGACATTTAAGCCTTTTCTTTCTTTCTCCCTCTTTCTTTCTTTCTTTTTTTAAACCCAGATTGGGGAGTTACTGAGCACCACCCATCCTGCTAATAAAGCCAGCTTAACCCTATTCTGTCCTGAAGAAGGAGACTGGAAGAATTCCAATCTTGACAGACACAATCTCCAAGACTTCATCAACATTAAACTCAACTCAGCTTCTATATTGCCAGAAATGGAAGGACTTTCTGAGTTCACCGAGTATCTCTCAGAATCAGTAGAAGTCCCATCTCCCTTTGACATCCTGGAACCTCCCACCTCAGGTGGATTTCTAAAGCTCTCCAAGCCCTGCTGTTACATTTTTCCAGGAGGGAGGGGTGATTCTGCCCTGTTTGCAGTGAATGGATTCAATATGCTCATTAATGGAGGATCAGAAAGAAAATCCTGCTTCTGGAAGCTCATCCGACATTTGGACCGAGTGGACTCCATCCTGCTCACCCACATTGGGGATGACAACTTGCCTGGAATAAACAGCATGCTACAGCGAAAAATTGCAGAGCTCGAGGAAGAACAGTCCCAGGGCTCAACCACAAATAGTGACTGGATGAAAAACCTCATCTCTCCCGACTTAGGAGTTGTATTTCTCAACGTACCTGAAAACCTGAAAAACCCAGAGCCAAACATCAAGATGAAGAGAAGCATAGAAGAAGCTTGCTTCACTCTCCAGTACCTAAATAAATTGTCCATGAAACCAGAACCTCTATTTAGAAGTGTAGGCAATACCATTGATCCTGTCATTCTTTTCCAAAAAATGGGAGTGGGTAAACTTGAGATGTATGTCCTTAACCCAGTCAAGAGCAGCAAGGAAATGCAGTATTTTCTGCAGCAGTGGACTGGTACCAACAAAGACAAGGCTGAACTAATCCTGCCTAATGGTCAAGAAGTAGATATCCCAATTTCCTATTTAACTTCAGTCTCATCTTTGATCGTGTGGCATCCAGCAAACCCTGCTGAGAAAATCATCCGAGTCCTATTTCCTGGAAATAGCACCCAATACAACATTTTGGAAGGCCTGGAAAAACTTAAACATTTAGACTTCCTGAAGCAGCCATTGGCCACCCAAAAGGATCTCACCGGCCAGGTTCCCACGGGCACTGTAAAACAAGTAAAACTGAAACAGAGGGCTGATAGCCGAGAAAGTCTGAAGCCAGCCACAAAACCTCTTTCTAGCAAAACGGTGCGAAAGGAGTCTAAAGAAGAAACCACTGATGTCACAAAAACCAATCATGTGGAAAAGCCACCCAAAGTTGAAAGCAAAGAAAAGGTAACTGTGAAAAAAGACAAGCCAGTAAAAACAGAGACCAAACCTCCAGTGACTGAAAAGGAGGTGACTAGCAAAGAAGAGCAGCCCCCCATAAAAGCTGAGGTGGCTGAAAAGCAAGCCACAGATGTCAAACCCAAAGTCACCAAGGAGAAGACAGTGAAAAAAGAAATAAAGGCAAAATCTGAGGAAAAGAAAGAGGAGAAGGAAAAGCCAAAGAAAGAAGTGGCTAAAAAGGAGGACAAAACACCTATTAAGAAGGAGGAAAAACCAAAAAAGGAAGAGGTGAAAAAGGAAGTCAAAAAAGAAATAAAAAAAGATGAGAAAAAAGAACTCAAGAAAGAGGTTAAGAAAGAGACACCACTGAAGGAAACCAAGAAAGAAGTTAAGAAGGATGAAAAGAAGGACATTAAAAAGGAAGAACCCAAAAAAGAAATTAAGAAACTTCCTAAAGACTCAAAGAAATCATCTACTCCTCTATCTGAAGCAAAAAAACCAGCTGCATTAAAACCAAAAGTACCTAAGAAAGAAGAGTCCGTCAAGAAAGATTCTGTTGCTGCTGGAAAGCCAAAGGAGAAGGGGAAAATTAAAGTCATTAAGAAGGAAGGCAAGACAGCAGAGGCTGCAGCTGCAGCTGTTGGCACAGTAGCCACCACAGCAGCTGCAGTGGCCCGGGGCGGGGGAAAGAG
>NW_006205575.1:321026-324057 GCF_000334495.1 Tupaia belangeri chinensis
CAGCAGCTGGAATAGCAGCCACTGGCCCTGCCAAAGAACTCGAAGCCGAGCGATCCCTTATGTCATCCCCTGAGGATCTAACCAAGGACTTTGAAGAGTTAAAGGCTGAGGAGGTTGATGTAGCAAAGGACATCAAGCCTCAGCTAGAGCTAATCGAAGGTGAAGAAAAACTGAAGGAAACAGAGCCTGTTGAAGCCTATGTCATTCAGAAAGAGACAGAAGTCATCAAAGGTTCTGCTGAGTCTCCCGATGAGGGAATCACTACCACTGAAGGGGAGGGTGAATGTGAACAAACACCTGAGGAGTTGGAGCCAGTTGAGAAGCAGGGAGTAGATGACATTGAAAAATTTGAAGATGAAGGAGCTGGCTTTGAAGAATCCTCAGAGACTGGAGATTATGAAGAGAAGGCAGAAACTGAAGAAGCTGAGGAACCAGAAGAGGATGGTGAAGAAAACGTGTGTGTGAGCACTTCCAAGCACAGCCCTATTGAAGATGAGGAAAGTGCAAAAGCGGAGGCAGATGTGCACATCAAGGAGAAGAGAGAGTCGGTGGCCAGTGGGGATGACCGAGCGGAAGAAGATATGGACGAGGCAGTTGAAAAAGAAGGTGAACAATCTGAGGAGGAGGGTGATGAGGAGGAAAAAGCAGAGGATGCCAGAGAGGAGGAATATGAACCTGAAAAAATTGAAGCTGAAGATTATGTGATGGCCGTAGTTGACAAGGCTGCAGAGGCTAGTGGTGCTGAGGATCAGTATGGATTCCTAACCCCATCCACTAAGCAAGCAGGAGCCCAGTCTCCCGCTCGAGAACCCGCATCTTCAATTCATGATGAGACTTTACCCGGAGGCTCAGAGAGTGAGGCCACAGCTTCTGATGAGGAGAATCGAGAAGACCAGCCTGAAGAATTCACTGCCACCTCTGGTTACACTCAGTCTACAATTGAGATATCCAGTGAGCCCACCCCAATGGATGAGATGTCTACTCCTCGTGACGTGATGAGTGATGAGACCAATAATGAAGAGACAGAGTCCCCATCTCAGGAATTCGTAAACATCACCAAATATGAATCTTCACTGTATTCTCAGGAATACTCCAAACCTGCTGTTACATCACTCAATGGATTATCTGAAGGGTCAAAAACAGATGCCACTGATGGCAAGGATTACAATGCTTCAGCCTCCACTATATCACCACCCTCATCCATGGAGGAAGACAAATTCAACAAATCTGCTCTACGTGATGCTTATTGCTCTCAAGAGAAAGAAGTGAAAGCCAGTGCTACATTGGAGATTAAAGACACCACCTCACCACTTACAGATGAAAAGCGGAGCCCATCCAAGAGCCCATCCCTGAGTCCATCCCCACCATCACCCATAGAAAAGACCCCATTGGGTGAACGTAGTGTGAACTTCTCTCTGACACCCAATGAAATTAAAGTCTCTGCAGAGGCAGAAACAGTCTCAGCCTCTCCTGAGGTGACCCAAGAAGTAGTTGAAGAACATTGTGCTAGTCCTGAGGATAAGACTCTGGAAGTGGTGTCACCATCTCAGTCTGCAACTGGTAGTGCTGGCCACACACCTTACTACCAGTCTCCTACTGATGAGAAATCCAGTCACCTCCCTACAGAAGTCATTGAAAAACAACCAGCAGCTCCAGTGAGTTTTGAATTCAGTGATGCCAAAGATGAGAATGAAAGGGCATCCATAAGCCCCATGGATGAACCAGTGCCTGATTCAGAATCTCCTATTGAAAAAGTCTTGTCTCCATTACGTAGCCCACCCCTAATTGGATCTGAATCTGCATATGAAAGTTTTCTAAGTGCTGGTGATAAGGATCCTAGTGAAAGTCTCTTTGAAGGCAAGAATGGCAAAAAAGGTTTTCCAGACCAAACAAGTCCGGTTTCTGAAATTACTTCTACTGGTCTTTACCAAGACAAACAGGAAGATAAAAGCACAGACTTTATACCAATAAAGGAAGACTTTGGTCAAGAAAAGAAAACTGATGACATTGAAACCATAAGTTCTCAACCAGCACTGGCTTTGGATGAAAGGAAATTGGGAGGAGATGTTTCTCCAACTCAAATAGATGTCAGTCAGTTTGGATCTTTTAAGGAAGACACCAAGATGTCTATTTCTGAAGGAACTGTCTCAGACAAGTCAGCTACTCCTGTTGATGAGGGTGTAGCTGAGGACACATATTCTCACATGGAGGGTGTGGCCTCTGTCTCTACAGCCTCTGTGGCTACAAGCTCATTTCCAGAGCCAACGACAGATGACGTGTCTCCTTCTCTGCATGCTGAAGTTGGCTCCCCACACTCCACAGAAGTAGATGACTCCCTTTCAGTGTCTGTTGTGCAAACACCGACCACCTTCCAGGAAACAGAAATGTCCCCATCTAAAGAAGAATGCCCAAGGCCAATGTCAATTTCTCCACCAGACTTCTCCCCCAAAACAGCCAAATCCAGAACACCAGTACAAGATCACCGATCTGAACAATCTTCGATGTCTATTGAATTTGGCCAAGAATCTCCTGAGCACTCTCTTGCTATGGACTTTAGTCGGCAGTCTCCAGATCACCCTACTGTGGGTGCAAGTATGCTTCACATCACTGAAAATGGGCCAACTGAAGTGGACTACAGTCCTTCTGACATGCAGGACTCTAGTTTATCACATAAGATACCACCAATGGAGGAGCCATCTTACACCCAAGATAATGATCTTTCCGAGCTCATCTCAGTGTCTCAGGTAGAGGCATCTCCATCTACCTCTTCTGCTCATACTCCTTCTCAGATAGCTTCTCCTCTCCAAGAAGATACTCTGTCCGATGTTGCTCCTCCCAGAGATATATCCTTATATGCCTCACTCGCCTCTGAAAAAGTGCAAAGTGTGGAAGGAGAGAAGCTGTCTCCAAAATCTGATATCTCTCCACTCACTCCACGAGAGTCCTCTCCTTTATATTCACCTAGTTTTTCAGATTCTACCTCTGCAGTCAAAGAGAACATAGCAGCTAGCCATACTTCCTCCTCTCCACC
>NW_006205575.1:324285-368742 GCF_000334495.1 Tupaia belangeri chinensis
CAATATGCTGAGCCCTAGGGCTTCCGTGCCTCAATGTTATTTGATACAATGCAACACCATCTAGCCTTGAATAGAGATTTGACTTCATCTGGCATGGAGAAAGACAGTGGTGGGAAGACACCTGGTGACTTTAGCTATGCTTATCAAAAGCCTGAGAAAGCAACCAGGTCCCCAGATGAAGAAGATTATGACTATGAATCTTATGAGAAAACTACCCGGACCCCTGATGCAGGTGGCTATTACTATGAGAAGACAGACAGAACCACAAAATCTCCATGTGATAGTGGCTACTCCTATGAGACGATTGGGAAAACCACCAAGACTCCTGAAGATGGCGGTTATGCCTATGAAATTACTGAGAAGACCACACGGAGCCCTGAAGAGAGTGGGTATTCATATGAGATGAGTGAGACAAGAACCCCTGAAGTGAGTGGTTACAGCTACGAGAAGACTGAGAGATCTAGAAGGCTCCTGGATGACATCAGCAATGGTTATGATGACACCGAGGATGGTGTCCACACACTTGGGGACTCCAGCTACTCTTATGAGACTACTGAGAAAATTACTAGTTTCCCAGAGTCTGAAAGTTACTCCTATGAGACATCTACAAAAACTACACGAACCCCTGATACTTCCACGTACTGTTATGAGACTACAGAGAATATCACTAGAACCCCGCAGACGTCTACATATTCCTATGAGGCTTCAGACCGATGCTACACTGCAGAGAAGAAGTCCCCCTCGGAAGCCCGCCAGGATGTTGATTTATGCCTTGTGTCCTCCTGTGAATACAAGCATCCCAAGACAGAGCTTTCACCTTCTTTCATTAATCCCAATCCTCTCGAGTGGTTTGCTAGTGAAGACCCCACTGATGAATCTGAAAAGCCCCTCACTCAATCAGGAGGAGCCCCACCACCTCCTGGAGGGAAGCAACAAGGCCGACAGTGTGATGAAACCCCTCCCACCTCAGTCAGTGAGTCTGCCCCATCCCAGACTGACTCTGATGTTCCCCCGGAGACTGAAGAGTGCCCATCCATCACAGCCGATGCAAATATTGACTCTGAAGATGAGTCAGAAACCATCCCTACAGACAAAACTGTCACATACAAACACATGGACCCACCTCCAGTCCCCATGCAGGACCGCAGCCCTTCTCCACGGCACCCAGACGTGTCCATGGTGGACCCAGAGGCCTTGGCCATTGAGCAGAACCTGGGCAAAGCTCTGAAGAAAGACCTGAAAGAGAAGACCAAAACTAAAAAGCCAGGTACAAAGACCAAGTCATCTTCACCTGTCAAAAAGGGTGATGGGAAGTCCAAGCCCTTGGCAGCTTCACCAAAACCAGTGGGCTTGAAAGAATCCTCAGATAAGTTATCCAGAGTGGCTTCTCCTAAGAAGAAAGAATCTGTGGAAAAAGCAGTGAAAACTACCACCACTCCTGAGGTCAAAGCTGCACGTGGGGAAGAGAAAGACAAGGAGACCAAGAATGCTGCCAATGCCTCCGCATCTAAATCGGTAAAGACTGCAGCTGCAGGTAAGGTGGAGGGCCCTGATGTAGATCACCACCGTTCTTCTTTGTTTAGAGCCTTTCCACTTCCCCGTTTTACTTGGTATGAGCAAGATAAGAGAGCATAAGTTGTCACCTTGTCTTCCTGTTACTATTCTCTTCTGCCCAAAGGTATATATAAATATATATCAGCCCAGTGTGGCCCTTTGGCTTGGGGTTAGCTCAGTATATCATAACCTTGAGCAGTGTGATTCATCAGCTGGGATTCCTGGGTGTGTACTGTTCTGGAACACAGCAACTGCAGCCCTATCCTAAATCCTTGGTACCAAGGATGTGTGTTTCAAGCTCTTTGGGAAGATTGGCCTCAGCCATGCTGGCCCCAGAATCAAGCTGAGGTGACACAGGCTGGAAGCTCCCACAGATCTAGGGAGAACCTGAGGTTCTACACCAAGTCTAGCCTTCAAAATTTAGACCCCTGCATTTTTCTTTTTCTCTTTTGGAGAGGTTTTTTGCTATAGGGCGCGTGAGCTCACCAGAAAGACAGAGAGAGAGAGAGAGAGAGAGAGAGAGAGAGAGAGAGAGAAAGAAAACATCTCCCGGGGGGGGGGATACGCTGCGAGAGAGAGAGAGCAAGAAATCATCTCCCGGGGGGATGGCTATGCTGCAGTCCCGTCTCCTCCATTCTCCTCTTGGGATCTTGGGTACACATGCACATGCACCCGGCGTGAGTTTAAGCCATCGGGTCCAGGACTCGACCCGTGGTCAACTACATGGGAGTCCAGCAACGTAGTTACACCAACTGCTGGTCCCAGAACCCTGCAATTTTTAAATAAAAAAATTTTAAGTATTTTTTAAAATTTGATTGAAAAATCACCAGGAGGACCCCATTATAAAGGAAATGTTCTGTTTTATTATCAGCTGACAATCCATATTTTCAGTTGACTAATGAGCACCCAGTACAAATTGAGAGAAAAACATTGAAGCTCTTTTATTGTCCTCTTACCCCAGGACCTCACTAGTAGACGAGTAGACTTTCAATGTAAGATTACTATCTTACATTGAAATTCTTCTTGGCAGGATCAGATATTCTCGACCTCAAGTAATTTCTGGTTTTGGTCCCAATTCCCACGTTAATCAGCGTCTCTTTATTAGGGTTTGTTTGTTTCTATTGTATTGTTTTGTTTGTTTTTGCTATAGGATGCATGTGCTCACCAGAGAAAAACAGGGGGAGGGGAGTGAGAAATCACCTTCCAAGGGTTGGCCACACTGTAGTCTCTTCTCCTCCAGTCTCTTCTCGAAATTTTGGGGATGCACCCACACATCCCCAGCATGATTTCTAAGCCACTGAGTCTGGGACTCGAACTGCACAGCTAACCATGTGGGATCCAGTGCCTTAACCTCCATGTCACCTTTTGGCCCATTTCTTGTGTTTTTGATGGGATTGGTTTTGGTAACAAAGCTTCATTTTGTAGTTCCAAACCAATCATAGGAATTGTATTAATCCATTTTATTTGCTTTACACAATTATCTAGGGATTTTAGATCATGGTTCACAAAGTAATAAATTGACCTAAATATATGAAGCAAAAAATAATTTACTAACATTTCCTGACTTATTTGGGATAATCTGATAGATGAAACTTCGAATCACTCAAATTCAGTATACTTTATTATGTACTAGTTATAGCTGTAAATTTTTACTCTAAACTATATACAGCATCTATTTTAGGACTCATTTCCCATCAGATTGGGTCTTTTTACATACACAAAGAAAAGAAACTGAATTTGTTCATCCTTAGACTGAATGGAAAACCTCTAGATAATTAATCCCTTGGTCTGAAAGAGTTGACAACTGACTTTAGGAGAAAACATGAAATTTACTCAAACAAATAAAAACCAACTGAAATGTACTACCAGCATGCCAGAACATATATACCCTAGCCCACACAAGTGATTTTTCAAAAAAACTTTCTTGGACATTTAAAGAGATCATAAAATGATTAATTTACTTGGAAGATGGTTTTCTATTTCTAAAAAGGCAACATAGTACTATGAATTTATTTCTAAAACAAATCTGGGGTGACTTATGACAAGTTCCTCAGTTTATGCTTTCCGGAGCAGTATCATTTGGCATTGATGGTAGTGATTTAGTGACAGAAGAATTTGCAGATATGTTTCACTATTAGAACTGTAACTCAAACTTTCACCACAAGTCAGAATTCCTTAGGAGGCCCCGAGTGGGTATTTTGAGGGTGTTCAGCTCAGATATATAAACATGGCCTGTTAATCTAGTCATAAAGTGAGTCAGTTATCCAAGTATCAGTTTGGCTGATTTTATTACTTCCCTACCCCCTAAAAATAAAACTAGACAGTTGATGGAATTTACTAGTGGTTTTAACTCTGTAACAGTCTTTTAACATCCCATGGAGAAAGAAAAGAGCAGTAAGCCCCAATGGCTTCGTAGTAGTGGTCTCAAGCCAACCACATATGAGAGTCACCTAAGGGGCTTTTTAAACTGCATGGAGTTTAGGCCCCAACCCTAGTCCAATGAGATCACACTCTGGACGACAAGGTCTGGCCTTCAGTGTTAAGTGTCCAAAGTGCATTGATCATGAAAAAGAACCATTGCCTTGGCTGGCTCTAGTAATGTTTCAGAAAGTTTACACTTTCTAACTGGAACAAGCTAAAAACACCAATTCACCAAACAAGGTCTAGGAAACTTCTAGAATCTATTTTTCTCTGGCCTTTTAAATTTAGACTGGGAAATTTGGCTGCAAGATGCCCTTTTTCCCAGTCTGTTATGTCCTGATTATATACACAAAGCCTCATCTTTCTGAACCTTCCTCTGCCAAAGTTCAGTGTCCAGCCTTATCTCAGGAGAGATGGCTTATGTTTCAGAGACTATGCTAAGGAGAGAATGCAACGTTTCATTAATTTATGAATGAGGTGGAGGTGCTGAGGGTCTTGGAAATCATGCAGGGTTAATATCTGAACCATTTACTAGGCCAAATGTTAGGCGTAGTATTCAGCTGTGGGCAAAATTGCTATCAAATGATACTCTGAAGTAAATTACTAAGATCTTGTAACTATGGTTTGCCAAATGCAGGTGATTCCTTTTGAAAATCTGTTTTTAGGTCACTTTTCAAATTAAGATGTATGTTGGTAGTTCCTTTTGGAGCGGTATTACTGGTTAGTTCCATCTTTTGAGAAGGCCTTAAAACTTTTCCTACCTCCTAATGGGTTGTCTACAAAGAGAAACCATCCCATTGTTCATTTCTTCTGTTGAGATATAAAAAGCCATATAAAATGACTTGTGGAAAAATGTAATTAAAGTATGAGTTTATTTTGGTGCAATCTTTGAAATTTATGCATTTTTTAATAGTATACATTTTCCGTGAACTTTTTGACGACTCCCTCATTTTTCTCAAATTGCTAGTGTTAAATGCTCCCCACAAATTAGTAAGGCAATTGAATTATTGTCACCACTTTGCCCATCCCAGAGGACCTTCCTATAGATGGTTTGGGAAGGTGTCCTGGATATGTGGGTCTCTTCACGTTGCTGTGACCCTTGCTTTGCTTTTGTTTATTTACCAAAGGACCAGGAGCCACCAAGACAACCAAGTCGTCAGCTGTGCCTCCAGGACTCCCTGTGTATTTGGACCTGTGCTATATTCCCAACCACAGCAATAGTAAGAACGTTGATGTTGAGTTTTTCAAGAGAGTGAGGTCATCCTACTATGTGGTGAGTGGGAATGATCCTGCTGCTGAGGAACCTAGCCGGGCTGTCCTGGATGCCTTGTTGGAAGGGAAGGCTCAGTGGGGCAGCAACATGCAGGTAAGAGTTCCAGGACAGTGTCTACACTGAACTATGTCCAGAGGCAGAGGGAGGGGTCCACGTTCAAAGAGGTGCCCTTATGATTATGGAGCTACAGGAGGTACCTCTTGAATCTGTCATACATGAAATTTTTTGAGGACAAGGTTGGCTTAACACAGAGAAAAGATTGTCTAAAATAGTATTCTTAGCATCACCAACAAGCCTTACCTAAGGCATAATTCCTTTATCAGCAAAATGGGTTCAGCATCTATTGCCTGTCTCTCTAGTATACCAGTAGTATTGGAAGTATGAATCAAAGTGGTCATATTTTCATGTGATAACTACTAGACAATTGTCTTTACTCCTTGGTGGATTTTTTTTTTTTTTAATTCCATGAGAGAGAGAGAAAGACAGACAGAGATATGGCACCCCTGACAGAATCTTGATGCTGTGATCTCTGTCCAGCCTCAGCCAGCCTGGATTGCGGACACACATGTGCCTAGTGTTCCCAGGCAGGTCTCCAGAAGGTAATTGGCAATCTTTCCACAGGGGGCTGCCTCACAGAGCACCACCACTATCTGGTACCTACTCCTTAGTGTTTTATAAGAAAAGTGAAGCTAGGAATGTGCCATTTAGAAAATCAGCTGTGCTGGAACATTGCTGAAAACTGTACCTGAGGGGACACTCCCAACCCAAACATCATGTCGGGCTGTGGACCACTCCTTATTAACTCAGCCGTGATCTTTGCTTATCTAAATTTTACTTATAGTTCTGCACAGAATTAGCTAGTAAATTGTGTTTGCCTAACTTCAAGTAGAATTGTTATTTAATCATAGGAAATCTAATGAGAACCATCCAGTGGCCTTTTAATGAATATATTTAAACTATTCAAGTCTTCACACAACAACCTTACTCTACCCCATTCCCGGCCATACACACGAATTAAAGAAATGAATCTTTGTCCTCAGAACAAAATATTAGTTACACATAATGAGTGGGCTCCTGAGGGCTTTGAGCTATGCTAATAATTAAAACTCCTTGGATTAACTGTGCAGTATCTTTTATGCAGAACTAACCAATTCTGTAAAGAAAATACAAGAAATGTACTTAAATGAAGCACCTTTTTCTTAACACTAAATAATTGAAAAACTGACCATGAATATAGATAAATTGACAAGTCACTAGTTGCTTTGGGTTCCAGTTTTCAACTCCTCCCATAAAAATTAGCTTTTTTGGGCAGCTTTATTCTGGCTCCTAGGACTTGTAAGTTGAAAAATACTTTGCATTTCTTTAGGAAAATGGAAAAACTTCCTCTGTTCACATTTTTCTTTTCTTTTCTTTTTTTTCGGGGAGGTTTTTGCTATAGGGCATGTGTGCTCACCAGAAAGACAGAGAAAGACAGAAAGCGAGAAATCACCCCCGCCCCCAGGGGGGATGGCCACACTGCTATCCCTTCTCCTCCATTCTCCTCTCGGGATCTTGGGCATGCACGCACATGCGCCAGGCATGAGTTTAAGCCACCAGGCCCAGGACTCGAACCACAGTCGACTCCATGGGAGTCCAGTGACATAACCATTATGCTAACTGCTGGTCCTTCTTTTCTTTCTTTTTTTAATTACCAGAAGATGCATGTGCTCTCCAGAAAGAGAGAGAGAACGCACCCTCCAATGGAATGTGGCTATGCCACAATCCCTTTCCTCCATTTCTCCATCTGTCAGGATTTAAGCATTCATGCACATGTGTTTTCCAAGCCTCTAGGGCTGGGACGTGAACTATGGCCAGCCACGTGGAATCCAGCTCCCTACATAAAGCATTTAACTACTGCACTACAGAGCTAGCTCTCCCAATCATTTTCTATTGGTCTCATCAATACCTTCTTACTGTCCTATTTTTTCATTTGGCTTCTGTCTCTACCCTTATCTAGCTCTTTTCTCTCTCCCTGCAGGTTACTCTGATCCCAACTCATGACTCAGAAGTGATGAGAGAGTGGTACCAGGAGACCCATGAGAAACAGCAAGACCTCAACATCATGGTTTTAGCAAGCAGCAGCACAGTGGTTATGCAAGATGAGTCCTTCCCTGCATGCAAGATTGAACTGTAAAAACAAGGCCAGCCACACCACAGGATTTGAACTTTGTTTCCAGAAATTCTTCAATTTGAAACCACCTTTTCTAAAAAGTCAATTCATCTAATTAAGTTGCTCAACAGTTACCTGCCAAATGCTATACTGTGTCATGGTGATGCAAGTCACTACTGTTTCTCAGTTTTTGCTGATTGCTAAGGGAAGTAACAGTATTCCCACAATAGGGTTCAAGTTACTGCAAAATTACCTACCCCAGTTCATCTCTGCTGAACATTTGGAAACCATGCACTAGCCAACCCAACTGACTTCTGCTAGGTAGAGGCATTTGTTTTAGAGAGAGAGGGGGAGAGAGCAAGAGAGTGAGAGGGAGAGCAAGAGTGAGCTCACAAAGAGAATGCAGGGAAGAGAGAGATGGAAAGAATGAGAAAGAAAAAGAATGCAAGAGAAGGAGATGTAAAGATGGAGAGTTCTGGTGAGATACCCAGGGGGAAAAAGAGAGAGCAAGGTGGGATGAGGAGAAAAAAGAACCAACAATTAGGTCTGCACTTTCTCAGGCAATAGGTATTCTATAGTCTGTGTAGGCATTTTCCAATTTTGTCAGTTTGAGTCATCAAAAAGGGTCTTAATTTTCTAAAACAAGTTGACTGGAAGAAAACAAAAAGAACAAAACTTGTTGTGAGGGCATGTGAGATTTTTCACGCCTTAATTAAGCTCCTTCCATTTGAAGGCTGTACACTGACATGATGTAGCGAGTGTAGACTGGTCATACAAGTGGTTTGAGCCCCATTCATATCTCTCAGACCCTTTAAACACACGAATAGATTGATCTAAGGCATGCTCCCAGCATCTGTCCACCCACGTAGTCCACTCTGAGTCAAGTAACCTGCATGCGACAACACCTGAGTCCACCCCGATTAACTGAAGCAAATACCAAAGCAGTTGGGAGTACATACGGTAGACAATTTGCCTTAGGAAGTGACTTGAATGTACAAAGATACTTGATGCACTTATTTTTTAATGTGAGACAGCAAGTTTATAAAACATCCATGTAGGATTATAGATAACTCCAGTTAAAGGAGCACATGTGCGCGCGTGTGGGGGTACTAGAAGCTGCTCTGACTGGTCCAACAGTTTGATGCTGAGTCGTGTGTGTTGAATACCACTTCAGTGCACCTGTGGCCCCTCAGCCAAACAAGTTGCACCTCTCGTTGCTTCTTTACCACCGCAAGTTCAAGATTGAAATGGCTTCTATGATCAGAACTGGGAAAACAGTGAATCTTATGGTGGAAGAGGTTCTCAGCAAGTGTACAGTATTTACCTTCCTTTGTCTTACATTGGCTTTTTAAATTTTCCATTAATTTCAACCTAATTATGGGAACAAGTGTACAGAAGAATTTTTTTTTAGATATGTGAACACTTTTCATAGATGAACTTTTTAACAAATGTTTTCATTTACAGGAAAATGCAAAGAAAATTTTCAAGTGATAGTCTTTTTTTTTTTTTAAGTGTTTCGTAAGACAAAAATTGAATAATGTTTTTTGAAGTTCTGACAAGATCGAAGTCTGATATTGCAGTAATAATATTTATCAAAAATCCATACCTACCAGGAATAATGATACCTCCCACCCCTTGATTCCCATAACATAAAAATCTGAATATGTGCTATTTGAGAGTGGGGAAGAATGGCTACTACTAGTAGGCTACTACTTAGGGCCTTCACAAGTACATCAGGTGTCATACATACTTCTTTCAAGATCTTCAACCATGAGGTAAAAGAGCCAAGTTTAAAGAACCCTAGCACAAAATTTGCTTTGGGATTTCCTATTCTGGAAAAAAAAAAAAAAAAAAGAGAAATAAAAGAAGTACTACATTGAAAACAAATGAATTCCCAACTCCTACAGTTCATCATGCAGAGTTCAGAAAATAATGTCCATCATTGCCGTCACTGAACTACGAACCTGGGAAGCCAGATTGTGATTTAAACTGACTCTAAGTTTCAAGTTGCTGATCACTGGACCCAGTGTTCAGATGTGGCAAACTTCTCAGTGACAACTGTGCTGTGCTCTGTCACACTGTGTTTCTTGCAGACTCTAAGATCTACGGAGTAGTGAACAATGACCTCATTTATTTTCTATGTTAGTTATTTATTTAAAAGTTAACATTTTGGTTTATTTTTGTCTGATAAGTGTATGTTTTGCACTGCTAACTACTATGAGGGTTTAAACAATGCTTCTTCAGGGTCCCTTCACTGAGGGCCTATGCAGTCTACTTAATGCTGTGAATTACATTTTTCAAATGTTTAATTTTTTTTTAAGAAAATTAATAATTCTATTTTTATTAGTCTTCTCTAGAAATGCAACTTTATTTATTATCCTTTTTCTTTCAAGTCTTTGAAAATAACATATTAAGGGTACAAAAAATTAACATATCATGGAAAAGTCGTTGTGACAAAGATGGATTTCATTGAGTTTATAGCACAGGAAGAGAAAGAGATTTCTAGCCTTGCCAAATCCAGACCTCTGGTTGATCTTTCTTTGATAGAAGATGGAGTTCTTTTCCAGTTTCCCCAAATTAAACCTATTTAATGTATACATTATCTTATTTTAAAAAAATACAAGCATCTTAGGAGACTTATAGCCACTCTTCAGTTATAACCACTCTACCCCACTCCCTTTTATTTCTTTTTCTTTTCTTGTTTTTTTTTTTTTTTTCCTGCTATGGGATTTAATGGGAAAAATATATGAAAACTGTCACTAGTCAGCTGGCTCTTTTTCACAGAAAACCTATCAGTACCTTTCCCCATCAGTTGTTCTCAGTGATGACCACAGAGCCTGAGTATACCAGGAAAACCAATATTTGCATTACAGGTTGCTCCTGTGTTTCCAGACACCTTTTCCTACCTGTGTGACTAACCTAATTTTGCTAGTTCCATAAGTACACAATTAGTTTAGCAACAGCCATCACAGTGTACCATGTACATTCATGGTGAGAGCTCAAGGTGGACACGCACTTCCAGGAGCTCTGCTTGTACTGATGACCTAATCCAGTTGTAGAGATTGAATATTGGAGTGGAAGGAATTTATACTCTGTTTAAATGGTGAGATTTGATCGAAATAGCACTCATGATCATGACCTTTTTGGTAGTATTCTTAAACAAAATTCTACAGAGACTAAATGTTAGAGATGATCTTTCATTTTCAATTTTAACCAATTCTACCCCCTTTCTCAAAACCCCAACCCTGTGCATGCTTTATCAGTCTTGTGGTGGGACTGGATACAATGACTGACTCCCCCTTAAACACCATTTTTCCATGGAGTTCAAAAAGAAAATTTTTTTCGTAATGTTACATATCATAGTGAATGGTTTCCCCAGTGTATATGAATGTTTTAAGTGTCTCCAATAGCTTATGCCGTTTAGGAGCTGTCCAGTACTCATTTGATAAGATTTAATGATTTGCTAATGGAAATTTTACCACCTTCCATTTTCCCTCTGTTACCAAATTTCAGCTCTCAGGAGCTGCTCTACAATTCTGAAATTGCTTTTCTTGCCTCTCTTTAGTCACCTGTCACAGGAGGTCCCTGCTCGGTAATGATACTGTGAGTTAGGATAATAATTTTTTTGTTTGTTTGATTTTTTTGCGCTTCAGATTTAGAAGAAAAGATCCTGTTTCCATTTAAAAGGAACTGTAAGCCTTTGTCTTTAGGCCAACTGAACAACACACCAAAAGCAGCCTAGGGATGAGCATTTCTTTGAAAGCAATTAGGTTATCACCTGGTATTAAAACCATGTACTATTTTTAAAAAATCTGTGACTTTATGAAGTTAATTGAAAAGGCAGCATCAAAAACTGAAAAGGAAGGGAAAAATAATAAACAGCTTCTCTGCACTTTTGGGGAGCTCCCCAGAATGGGAGCCATTGGAGAAGAGGCATCAGGACGGGGCTGCCCTTCCGAGAACACCCTGGGGCAGGTCAGAGTCACGCTTTCCTGCGCTGCATGCAGCCCTGCCTTTCCAGCCCTGGAAAGAAGCGGTCTTGAGCCTGGCTGAGAAGCACTTCACACTCCTCTCTCTTGTTCTGAATGGTGTTTGTGTCAGTCTGCAGCTGTGTATGGTATTATGTCTTATAATCCTGCATCACTTCTATCCTATTCAGTCATATCTAATGTAGAAAATTAGTTTCCAGTGAAAGTAATATGTAGTGCTTTTATGATATTTGTGTGCAATATCCCCTCTTCCATTGAGGATATTTGATGTAAAGGAAAAAAAAAAACTCAGTTCCACAATAAAATACAAAAGTGGCAAAAGTCCACGTGCATGCTGTGCTGTGTTTCCCGTCATGTTCCTGAGCTGTGCTCATAGGATTAGGCATTGCCACCAACAGGACACCGGGAAGACCCACCCTCCACACACAGGGGATGGTGTTCTTTTCAGGGTGTCTTCTCTGGCTTTTGACAGACAGCCAAGAGGGTCTTGCTGGAATCATGCCTTGTTAACATTTATGGACAAGCTCTAGAGGGTCTGAGGACAGACACTGGGAAGTAAGGGTAAGGAACAATTAAAATGATTGTTTTAAAAGAGAAAGTAAATAAACAACTGTGGTCTAAGGGGACTATTGGGAGGTTATCCTGCACAAACTAAGTAAACCCCAAACTAGACTTTAACCTAGCTCTGTCACACTCAGCTAGGTGGCCTTGGTCATTTAGCCCATCCAGATCTCCTTCCTGCACCTGTAGAATGCAAGGATGTGTGGCCAGCAGGTGGCATGGAGGTTAAGGGGCTGGATCTCACATGGCCGGCCTTGCAGTTCAAGTCCCAGACTCAGAGGCTAGAGAATGATGTCAGGTGTGTGCGTGTGTAGCCCAAATCCCGAGAGTAGAGTGGAGGAGAAGGGACTACAGCATGGTCATCTCCCTTGGAGTGTGATTTCTCACTTGCCCTTTCTCGGGTAAGCACACATGCCCTAGAGCAAAAACTTGAAGTCAGATTTGATGGTCTGTTCCAAGGCTGACATGCTGGTGCTCTGTAAAGCCAGCATACTAGGTGATTATGCACAATACCTTATCTCCCTCTTGGTTTCTTGCTCATTATTACAGAATAAGCTCTAATTAAGCTCTAATAAGCTCTGCCTAATTAAGCATGACATGTTTTGTATTTGACTCATATCCAGGACCAACGATTGTTTTGGAAAAGTGATTATATATAAAAACAACAACATATCTAAGAGATGCCTTTTCTGCCATTCACATGATTACAGTCCCTTCTCTGTACCCAGTGGTGGGTTATACTGTGGAATTTAGAGATGGACAAAACGTAACTACTGCCCTGATGGGGGGACACAGGCCAGCAAAGAGGCAGTGACACTACACAGTGACAGGGGCTGAGCTTAGATGACCATAGAAAAAGCTCCAGAAGTGATGTCTTCAGTTGAGCCCTGAAGTGAGACTGTGTACACGCACGTGTGTGCATGCATGTTGGACAGAAAGCAAATTGCAGGCAGAGGCAACAGTTCACACAAAGACAGGTGAGAGCAGGAATAACGTGTTGGGGAGTGTAGACTGCACAGGATTGCAGCTAATAGAGGGGGAGACCTTGGCACCTCAGTAGTTCCCTCAACATGGCAGTAGTAAGTGTGCCCACAGGGTACACAATAGAGACCTCCAATACCTGGCCCTGTCTGTCTTCAGAGATGATCCTCTGGCCTCAAAAGACCACTACAGTTGGTTGCGAGTTGTGACAATCTCCCTTTATTGGTCACGTTCACTCCTTGATCTTACCCAGTGTCTCCAAACCACAGGAGTATGTTGACCAGTCCTATCAGAAATTAGTGATTATGAAAAGGGATTCTGAATTCCCTTCAGAAATTAAAGAGTTAAGCATGTGAGAACTCAGGGAGGAAGATCATCACTAAGAGATGCTAGTTACAGGGACCGGCAGATGGCGTAATGGTTACATTTCTGGATTCATGTAGTTGACCGCAGTTCGAGTCTTAGGCCTGGTGGGTTAAAACTCACGCTGGGCGCATGTGCATGTGTGCCCAAGCTCCTGAGAGATGAGGAGAAGGGATTGCAGGAGTGATTTCTTGCTTTCTGTCTGTCTCTCCGGTGAGTGCATGTGTCCTATAGCAAAAATATTGAAAGAGAGAGAGAGAAAGATGTTAGTTACATCTAGCAGACTGAAATTAGTTATTTTCTGTTCCACTGCTAAATTATTCAGTTCCAGGAAGTCCTTCTCTTGGTTTGCACTTAGTGTGACCCACCATCCTGGTTGCCCAGGACTGCCCTGATTTCAACACTGAATGTCCTGTGTCCCAGGAAACCTCTGAGGACTGATCATTCTACCTGAACCCTGTCGTTCATATCCCCATCCCCTCCGGACCTAAGCATAGCAGATTGGGGCATTAATCCTCTTGCAATTGGTCCTTTTTTATATAATGGGGGCAGCCTTTCTTCATTTTTTTTTTTTTCTGTTTTCCAAATAAATCAGTAAAGGTCCTGTGATTGTATTTGCTTCCTCTTTCTAATTGCAATACTCATTCTGGAAGTTTTTCCAAGTTCTTCCGGCCATCTTTAACACACTCCTGACTCACGAATTCTTGGTCTCTTGCATAATCCCAGATCACCATTTCCTCTTTGATCCTGTATCGCATGTCTGGGAAATCTGCTGGAGTCATATATGCAGATCTGGATACACCCACTTCCTTCAATATTGAGTACTTCTGGCCAATTTCCTGGGGGTTGCTGGCAGTGTTTTCACAGATGAGGGAGCAGTGCTTGTAAGGCTTGATTTGGCAGGAGACCTTGACATACACTGGTGGACACAGCTCTGTTTCCTGACTCGAGCTGTCCTCCCTCAAACCAGATATGTGTGGGACTCTAATGCAGTTTTAGGGATTCAAATGTCATATGTAAACTGATGTCTTTTACATTGCTATCAGCAGCCTCATACCTCTGATCTCCAAACTCATATATCCAGCTGCCTAGAAAGACCTCCATTTGGATGTTCAATAGGGATCTTTACAACATGCCAAACAGATCTAATGTATCCCCGAGCCAACTCCTGATCATCCTCTTGTCAAACTGCTTCTTACCCTAGGCTTTTCTATTTCAGCTCATGGTAAACACACAATTGCAGTTGCTCAGGTCAAAAACTCTTGCCCGAAGCTAGTCCCTAAGAACAGTGGTAAAGTCCTATGCGTGGGGATTCATCCCACATGGCCAACTGCAGTTCAAATCCTAGCCCCCAGAGGCTTGAAAAACATGCCAGGTGCATGTGCATGTGCGCTCAAAATCCTGAAGGGATGGAGAAACGAAAAGGATTGCAGTGTGACCATACCCACTAAGGGGTGCTTTTTCTCTCTCCCTCTCCTCTAGTGAATGCACATGCCCTCTGAGTTGGGGGGTGGATCTTCCTTCCTCAGCAAATCCTGCTGGCTTGACTTTCAGAATACATCCAGTCTGACTTCTCCCTCTTGTCAAAGTTAGTCATTTTTCCTGGATTATTGAGTAGCCTCTACCTATTCTTCCTTTTTGCCATCTTTGCCCTCTTAGGTTAGTTTCTAGGTAGCAGCTACACTAGAGTAATCCTCTAAAAATGTTAAGTCAGATCATGCCACCCATGCATAAAACCTTCACACAGAGTCACATCTCAGAATGAAAGCCAATGGGGCTAGGAGGCCTCCCACAATCCATCTCTTCTTCCTACCCCCCCCTCTCTCTCTGGCCTCATTTCCCACTTCTCTCTGCCCTGCACATTCTACTGGAGCCACACTGGCTTCCTTGCTATGCCTAGGGCATTTGGGCTTTTGTCTCTGGGTCTTGGTGCTGACTGTGTCCTATGATGTTTCTCCCAGGTAATTGCAGGGGTCAAAACTTCACCCATGTGGGTCTTTGTTTAAGTGTCAAGTGTCACTTTTTGAGGAAGACCTTTCCTAATGACCCTATTTTAAGTTGAAGCTTCCACCACTTCCTCAGCACTCTCTTTTCCTCTTCCTTGCTTTGTTGTTACATCACTCATCACCATAAAATATACTATTTATTTATAATCTGTCTTCTTCCATAGGATGTAAATGCGATGAGTGGCAAATCACTGTCTATTTTATTCCTCACTGCATCTTCAATTATTATGTCGACAATTCCTGACCACACAGTAGTTGTTCAATAACATTTTTTTTTTTTTTGGAGAGGTTTTCGCTATAGGGCGCGTGCGCTCGCCAGACAGACAGAGACATAGAGACAGAAAGCGAGAAATCACCCCCCAGGGGGGATGGTCACGCCGCAATCCCTTCTCCTCCATTCTCCTCTCGGGATCTTGGGCACGCACGCACACGTGCCCGGCGTGAGATTTAAGCCACCAGGTCTGAGACGGGAACCGCGGTCGACTACGTGGGAGTCCAGCGACATAGCCATTACGCTAACTGCTGGTTCCCAATAACATTTTTAAATGTTTTTATCCCATGAGCTAGAGAGAGAGAGGGGAGAGAGGCAGCACCCCCAATAGGCTCTTGATGTTCTAGTCCACCTCCAGCTTCAGCCATCTCTGGATCATGGGCACATGTGCACCTGTCTGGCTTACTCAGGGAAGTCTCTGGATGTGAACCCAAAACGTTCCCAGGAGGACCAGCCCCAAAGAGCGTCATTTTTTCTTTTTTTTTTTGAGAGATTTTCACTATAGGGCGCACGCACTCGCCAGACAGACAGAGAGAGACATAGAGACAGAAAGCGAGAAATCACCCCCCAGGGGGGATGGTCACACCGCAATCCCTTCTCCTCCATTCTCCTCTCGGGATCTTGGGCACACACACACACGCACCTGGCGTGAGTTTTAAGCCACCGGGTCCAGGACGCGAACCGCGGTCGACTACGTGGGAGTCCAGCGACATAGCCATTACGCTAACTGCTGGTTCCCCAGAGCGTCATGTTTTACCATTTTCCAAATACTACACCGTATAGCCACTGTGCCAGCCTGAGACAAGCTAGTCATTCATTCATCAACACATATTTATTGGGGGCATTGGAGGCAGTAACTATGGGTTGAAGAATCGATGTGCTTAGTGTCGAGTTGGCACAGTGATTGTACAGTGTAGTAGATGGAACAGGAGTTTGGAACCAAGGCAAACTTGGGCTCAAACACTGTCCTGACCAATTTCTAATTGCATAGCCTTGGGAAAGTCACATGAGTTTCAATTTTTTTTCCCCCTCTGCAAATTGAGAATAATCCCTACCCTGTGGGATTGCTGTAAAATTCAAGAGGATGCAATTATTATAATTAGGTAGGATAATAGGCACTCAAGAAGAAGGAATTGTTAACATGAGTTTTGTAACATGATGGCTGGGGAGTCAGAGCCTGAGAAACAGTCACTCCCAACAGTGGCCCGGCACACTGTCCTGGAGGAAACTCGTGATGAGTATTCTTGGTCTAGTCTATGTAATGAAGTTCTGAGGGTGCTGTAAAGATGAAAGTTTTTAACTTTGGGATGGTTCCAAAGCCTGGTGGTTAAGGCAGCAAGATAATATATAGCCAACTGTATGGTTCAAGCCCTGGACCCAGCAGCTTAAGAAACACACCAGGTACATATATATACCTGAAATCCCTAAAGGAGGGAGAAATGGAGGAGAAGGTATTGTGGTATGACTATTCCCCACAGGGAGTGCTTTCTCCTTTCCCTCTATTTCTGTCCTTTCTGGGGAGTGCAGGTGCTCCCTAGCAAAATAAAATAGGGCCAGTTGGTGGCACAGTGGTTTAGGTAGCTGGATCCCACCTGGCCAATTGGGTGGTTGAGTATTGGACTAGCAGCTTGAAAATGTGTCTGGCACATGTGCATGCGTGCCCAAAATCCTAAGAAGAGAATGGAAGAGAGGAGGTTGCAGCATTATCATCCCCTTTGGAGGGTGCTTTCTCAATTTCTCTCTTTTTCTCTCTGTAGTGAGTGGACATACCCTCTAAGAAATTAAAATTAAAAAATAAAAAATTTTTAACTTAGCAAGAAAAACAACATGGGAAACAAAAAAAGCAAATACTGTTTCCCTACCATGGGATATATCAGAGGATATAGTGTTTCTTTTATAAATCCTTCATAAATCTTTCCCATAGTTCTTGCTAGCACTTAAAGCCCATAATGGAATTTATCTGCAGATACTTTTTGCAAGAATAAGCTCCTTGCTTTCTGAACCTGTCCAGCTCCAACCTGGAATCGCTAACATTTGTACATAATAAACACAGGGTCTGAGTAACTATTTGGTTTTAAACAAAGATTCCACTGGTTATGACCGTGATCTCAAGAGCACTGCCATTTTTTGCTTGGACTTCCTTGTAGCCACACAGGTAATGACATCCTCATGGCAGCATGCAATGGCAGTAAACAGGCCAAAGCCACAGGGGAACGAAAAGGTTATTTTCAAGTAAGAAGTTGTTATTTACAACAAAAGGCAATTTCCAGAAAACAAAACAGAACTATGTTGAAGAGTATCCCTCTTTCACCATTTTCTAAAAGAGTTTTAAAAATGTATCGTTTTCAGAGTTCGGAAAGTTTATGAAAATACAATCATACTATATTTTCTGCTTTAATACCTTGAATGTGCAGTTTGTACCCCAGCCTCAGAGACTTGAAAAAACACCTAATCCACACACATGTGTATCTAAAATCCTGACAAGACGGAAAAACGGAAAAGGGATTGTGACCATGCCCCATTGGATATACTTTCTTCCCCGCCCCACCTGCCCTCTGGAGAGCACATGAGCCTTTTGGCAAAGCAATAAACAAATATTTATGAGTACCCTCCTCACAGTAATGGTATTCTCTCTGTTGGGATACGAAGTTAACAATATACATGGAGCGCTTTGTGGAGTTTAAAGTCTGGTGGTGAACTCGTTAATTAATTCTGAATAATTCATTCAGAATCCATAAAATGGAAAAGGGGTTTAACCCTCCAGGGTGTGTTGCAAACTTGCTTCCAGGAAGGCCCAAAAAAGCCTGGAGAAAGGGATGACCCATACAGAGCAAAGCTGAATCGACCTGGCAAACCATGGAGTTAAAGGGGTTAAGAACCTCAGGGGGTTCAGCCAGGCGACAAATCAGTAGCACACCAGAACTGCAGTGCTGGAAGCCCTACGGGTGATGGCAGGTTCTGATCCCCTTGATGGCTTGAAAACTGGCTGGGTGCACTTACAAGTGTCTGGGATCTTAAGGAGCTGGAGAGTTAGGTCAAGCCATTGCTGTGTAGTGAGACCCTGTTACTTACCCTGCTACCCTCTCTTACTCTTTCTCCTGCACACATGCATGCTCCATCATTAAAACAACAAAGTCTCAGGGAAGAGGGACTGCAAAGTGGATGCAATACATAACATGAAGCCAAATGAGCTAGCAGGGGATTACGTTCCATGGGTGGCCTGGAGGCACACCATTCAGTAAGGCCATCAGGGATTGCTAGTGAGGACAACCATAAACACCAGCATAGCCCTGTGTTTGGTTATAGACCAGGGCTCGGGGTAGGAAAGATGGTCTTGTTCACCGATATTGATAATGGGATGGATGACGGGCCTCAAGTCTCCCCCTTCCCCAAGCAATAGAGGCCAGATGGTGGTGCTTCCTTCTCTTCCTTTCACAGATGGAGGATCTCCAGCTGAAGGCTTTCCTCGCCTGGTCCTGCTTCCACCTCCTTCTTTCACAGGCATTCTACCCCCGTGAAACCTTCACTCCTACCTCCGACTCAGCATCTGCTTCCTGGAGGATCTGACATAATGAGTTTTGAGAAACATTCTTCATATTGAATTCTAAATTGCTTGTTCTACCACAGCAGCTATTTTCCCACTCTTCTGCAGTGTCTAAAACAAGAGAATTTCCCAAAGCTCATCATATAGCTCCAGCAAAAAGAAAAATCAGAAGGCTGAATTGCATTGGGTCATTAGAAAGGTCATGACGTATTTTTCTGTTTTTCTATGAAAAATGCATCATGACTCTTCTGACAATTCAGTATTTCCAAGGAAGACAACCCGGGTAGAAAAAAAACTACAAAGAATGTCAAAGCTAGCTGTTCTCATTCAGAATGAAAAATGGCCTTAATCAACCTATTTTCAAGGCCTTTCACTATTCCTTGTAAAATTTACAACCTTCCCACTCACACACACCTGATATCCAGGACCAACTAGAAGGCAGGAAAAACAAAATGCAAGGTTTGATGTCTAGGCAACCTAGCCCCAAGGGGAGGGGGATAAGATATCTGTACCTTATCATTGTTTCTTCTTCTTTCCAGTACCCTGCTTTCCTTTTCTTTCTTTTCTTTTCTTTGTTTTTTTTCTCTCTCCTCCTCCTTCTTTTATTTCTTTTACTAAGGTGAGTATGGGGTATCGGTCAAATGGGTTTAGTCTGAACTGTTCATTTTAGTTCTATTTAAAATACTTTTTTTCTTGAAAGAATTACTTTAACTTTATTTATTTATTTACTTATTTTAATTTGTAAATAAATAAATAAATAAAGAGAGGGACAGAACAAGAGAGCAAGAGAGGGAAAGTGAGAAAGCAAGCTGCCAGGTCTGGGACTTGAACCATGGACAGCCATGTGGGAGTCCAGCACCCCTAACCACCATGCCACCTGTCAGCCCCTTTAAAATACTTCCTTGTGAATACACTTTGCACATGACTCCCTGGAGAAAAGGACCTTCTCGACTCCAAGGCAGCTTGAGACAGACATACGTGGCTAATTAAAACACAAGCTAAAGCAAGTATTTCCCCCTCATTAGAGTTTTTCCCAATTCGAATTGCTCTTCCAGTGAACTCCCACATCACTTTCTGTGTCTCTCCAATTACACTTTCCAACTCTGCACTGACAGGTGCAAATGCACGGGCCTCTACTTCGTTAGAATCTAAGTTATTTGAGGGTGGGATCTAGTTAACTTTAACTCATCTTCGTAAACTCCATATCCCTAGGTATAGTGCCTTGCACACAGTATATGTCACACCAATGACTGTGAACACACAAAAGCAGAACAGAGACGGAGACAATGACGTGTGCCGTAGGCACCAGGCTCATAACAGGGTGCAAAAGAATCACTGCGGCTAGCGCCCGCATTGGAGTAGGTTGGTAACGCTGAAAGTCCAACTCTCAGTATGTAGTGAATGAACAACTAGTCAGTAAATGAACATTTGGTGACATAAGGAGTGATGGGATAGGGTAATAGCTTGACTGGTGGCAGAATGAAGGCTTTTTTCTTTCCTTTCTGAAAAAAGAAGGAAGTCTTTGGACCAGCAGTTGGTATAATGGCTATGTTGCTGGATTCCCATGTAGTTGACCGCAGTTCAAGTCCTGGACCCGGTGGCTTAAATTTATGTCGGGCATGTGTGCGTGCATGCCCAAAATCCCGAGAGAATGGAAGAAAGCAAGCTGCCAGGTCTGGGACTTGAACCATGGACAGCCATGTGGGAGTCCAGCACCCCTAACCACCATGCCACCTGTCAGCCCCTTTAAAATACTTCCTTGTGAATACACTTTGCACATGACTCCCTGGAGAAAAGGACCTTCTCGACTCCAAGGCAGCTTGAGACAGACATACGTGGCTAATTAAAACACAAGCTAAAGCAAGTATTTCCCCCTCATTAGAGTTTTTCCCAATTCGAATTGCTCTTCCAGTGAACTCCCACATCACTTTCTGTGTCTCTCCAATTACACTTTCCAACTCTGCACTGACAGGTGCAAATGCACGGGCCTCTACTTCGTTAGAATCTAAGTTATTTGAGGGTGGGATCTAGTTAACTTTAACTCATCTTCGTAAACTCCATATCCCTAGGTATAGTGCCTTGCACACAGTATATGTCACACCAATGACTGTGAACACACAAAAGCAGAACAGAGACGGAGACAATGACGTGTGCCGTAGGCACCAGGCTCATAACAGGGTGCAAAAGAATCACTGCGGCTAGCGCCCGCATTGGAGTAGGTTGGTAACGCTGAAAGTCCAACTCTCAGTATGTAGTGAATGAACAACTAGTCAGTAAATGAACATTTGGTGACATAAGGAGTGATGGGATAGGGTAATAGCTTGACTGGTGGCAGAATGAAGGCTTTTTTCTTTCCTTTCTGAAAAAAGAAGGAAGTCTTTGGACCAGCAGTTGGTATAATGGCTATGTTGCTGGATTCCCATGTAGTTGACCGCAGTTCAAGTCCTGGACCCGGTGGCTTAAATTTATGTCGGGCATGTGTGCGTGCATGCCCAAAATCCCGAGAGAATGGAGAAGGGATTGCTGCGTGGCCATCCCCTCTTGGGGGGTGATTTCTCACTTTCTTTCTGTCTATCTGTCTTACTGGTGAGCGCACGTGCCCTATAACAAAAAACCTCTCCAAAAATAAACAAATAAATAAAGGAAGGAAGGAAGGAAGGAAGGAAGGAAGGAAGGAAGGAAGTCAGTCAGTCAGTCTTAAATAAGACTTGGAAGAAATGAGCTGAGATGATACAAAATGGAAAAGGATGCCTAAAGGTTCTGAACAAGCAAGATTACAAATGAAGACACTCCTTGGAAAGGAGGGATGAGATAAAACCCACTTGCAAGGAGGGATGACAGAGAAATGGCTAGGACAGAATTATTAAGGGACAGAAGAACTATGTTATGTAGCCTAAGTTTTCTTGATAAAATGAGAGGCAGGAATACCTATTCATAGTTTGGGGGCAAGGGTCTTGGGCTTACACAGAGTAGCATTTTAGGTCAGTTCCTATCAATGAGCTCTTCTGCAGAGAGCACATTCAATAGCCTTACTGTTGATGGAATACTGCACCGTCAACTCTGAACACCCTGAACACGGCCCAAATCTCTAAAGACCAAAAAGCAAACTAAGTGGTGAATCTATAGTACATGTAGGCATTTAGTTAAGTATAGCAATTCAAACTGCATCCATCCAAAACAAGTTCTTCAACCTTATTTTTTACTTGAAATCTGCTAGAAGAAACAGCAAACTGAAATTTGTTTTATGTATGAGTTAATACCACTGGCTCAGCAAACACAAGTTAGTTTGCTTTAGGCAGGAGACTTTTTTTGTGATGGAAGAAATGCACTACAGAAGGAAGATTCTTTTTTTTTTTTTTTAGTGCAGGAGGCCCTTTATTATTGCTCCAGAAAACAAAAGCCTGGCTGAGTTGGTGTTTTACATCCTCCTTTACTGAAATCTACCTGACATGATGCTTCTTGTTGGGTTTTTGTACACACAGTGAACATTGTCAAGCTGTGAAAGAAAATGGTTGGAAGTGTGCTTTGTGTGAAAGGTGAGCAATAAAGTATCTGTATGTTCTGGAAAAAAATAAAATTACTGAAGTAAAAATGAAAGTCAATTAAAGACAAGTGGAAGGACAAATGAGTTGTTTATTTGTAAATTTGTAGAAGAATCAAGTCAGCCCAATATTTTTACTTCAAATATCAACACTCAGAAGGTCAGAAGCAAATAGAAAACCACCTGAATAGCGGTATCCATTTCTTGAGGCTGTTGTTGCCAAGTATGAGAAACTGGGTGGCTTAAAAGAACTCAATGGTTTTGGAGGCTAAAAGCTAGAATCTATAGTCAATAGGACCATGCCCTAATTGCTCTGGAGAAGAACTGACCAACCCTCTAGTAGCTCTCGGTACTGACTGACCAGCATGGCCACCCCTTAGCTTGCAGATGCACCACTCATCGCGTGGTCACCTCCTCTCTGTAAGTGTACACATTGACTTTTCTCTGTGCACATCTGTCTGTATTTCCCTTTCTACAGAACACCAGTTGTATTGCGTTAGGTCTGACCTTAATGAGCTCTTTGAATTTAGAATTTAATTACCTCAATAAAAAAACCTTACTTCCAATACGCTCATATTCCAAGATGCTGGGGGTTAAGGCTCAACACATCATTTTTTAGGGACACAATTCAACCTGTAACAGGTAGGGGCGAAGATAAAGGGGGTGAGAGGAAACTTAAAATGCTAATGAGAGCATTAGCGGGATGGCTAAGCATGGGGCCCTCGCTGGGAGGAGGGAGACAAATTCAGAATCTTGCAGATCAAGGGTTTGAATGATGGGATATAGGCTAAGAGTTTGCAAGTGGGAAGTAACAGACCATTAGTTCAATAAAGGTCACTGTATGAGGGAAGGCTGAGAGAACGGGACTTCAGGGTCTAAGATCTCAGATTAGTGAAATGATGCTGAAGGTTTGGCTGTGACCACGGCAGGTCAGCTAGAGGGAAAGAAATTTGTTCCAGCTGTCAGCCCCAGCAGCCAGTCTACAGGGAGCAGTTTCTCTATCCATAAGGACGAAGTACGAAGATAATACTGGGGAAAGGGACTAAGGGCATCCGTAGTTAGAAGCCACAGCTGTTGAGGAGGAAGGAGAGTAGCCTATAGATCAAGAGACAGAGCATGGGGAAAAGGCAATATATATGGAGGAGATAGATTCCAAGAGTTCCTGAAAGATGGGGGCTCTAGAGAGGAAGGAACCCTGAGGAGCAGAGGATACAGGAACTTTGGCTGGGACAGCAGCACAGTAGTAGCAGTGGCCACTTTGGGTGGCTAGGAAGTTAAGTGCAACAGGGATGGAGGAGGAAAGGTGACGGCAAAATTAAGAGCTGAAGCATTAGCCTGTCTCATGTGCTGTGAGCCATTGATGGACTGCCCCAAACTTGCCTTTTCTTTTGTATTTTCCTCCTGAGGTAATAAAGGAGTGACTATAAAAACCCTCCCCTTAATAACCCAAAATGTCAGAAGTGACTTTAGGGCATGGCCCTCTACCTGAGATCCAGCTTTCTAGTCTACAGTACCAGCACCAGAACAAAACTGGATGCTGTTTGTGGGCATAGATGAAGCCATTTCCCAGGAGAGAGGCAGCAGCATGCTGACCCTGGGGAGCTACTCAGATTCGATCTCCTCATTCATGCAATGGGGTAACAGTACCTCCCTCACAGGACTGCTGGAGCTGTTGGCACGCAGAAAGTCCTTAATGTTAGTGGTGGCTGTTACTATTACAAATCCCAGTCTAATGAAGGGGAGTTGAAAGTATGTTGCTCATGGGACCAGCAGGTGGCATGGTGGTTAAGGGTGCTAGACTCCCTCATGGCTGACTGTGGTTCAAGTCCTGGACCTGGCAGCTTGCTTTCTCACTTTCCCTCTCTCTCTCTTTCTCTCTCTCTTGCTCTATCCCTCTCCGTTCAAATTCAAATTAAATAAATAAATAAAGTTAAATAAAATAATTCTAAAAAAAAAACTGGAAAGAAAAGAAAAGAAAAAAAAAAGAAAGTATGTTGCTCAAAATCAAAATAACAATGATGACAAGATTTCCTTTCAGGATCAGCAAGTGGTGTGGAGGTTAAGGTGACTGGATCCCATATATATCTGTCTGTGTGGTCTGAGTCCTGGACCAGGTGGCTTGAAAAACATGCCAGGTATGGCACATACAGGTGAGTGTGTGCCCACAATCTCGAGAGGAGAATGGAGAAGAAATTGCAGCAGAGCCATATCCCTTGGAGAAGTGATTTCTCACTTTCCCTTTCTGTTTGTGTCTGCTGAGTGTACACCCCCTATAGCAGGAAGAAAAAAAGCTTCCCTCTTTTCCTTTCCCCTAAAATAAAGAATACACCAAGATAATCCCAGAATGTTTATTCCACAGGTTCTTGATAAGAGCGCACATTCGATCCTGAATAAAAATACACCACCGTATGTAAAGGCAATATTACGTAACAAGTAAAAGCTCCCGTCTCACAGAGGAGAAACTTGGGAAAGGAATTTTTCATCTCCTGACAGTTTGACAATGTTCGCATCTCCTGCGCACTTTAAACTCCATCCCTTTTTTCATTTTCTTCAACTTCTGTAACCAGATGTGTTCACAAGTTGTGTGTGCGTGGGTGTATACACAACAGGCTCACTACACCTCCTGGATAAAGGAGCTGAGACGATGCTTGGGGAAGAAAGTTACCGGCACATAATCAACAAGCTGAGCTGAGGTGGCTTCACAGCTAAGGCTAGCTTTCTGCTCAAAACTCCTTACATTCCAAAAATGTCCCTGTGGGTGCCCGAAACATGAAAGCTGGGGGCTCATGGTATGGAGGTTGCTCCAGTCCTGAACTTCTCCTGGTGCAGGTGTGAAAGGCTGAGACCCAGTGGAAAGGAGAAAGTGGGAATGCGTGAATGTGCCACACCCAACTCGGTGCTGCCTGCACAGAGACTCAAGGCCACGTGGTCTCAGAACATGTGTGGGCTTGGGCTGAGGAGGGTGAGACCACGCAAAAGCCTGTGCTTGACCACCAGACTCTGCAGCCTCAGGTTCTCTCGCGGACTCTGAACGGCTGAAATCAATCCCCGGCCCCAGGATCTCGACCACAAGCCTCAGAGCCCTTTTAAGGTAGTAGCTGGTGGCTCTAGGTCAATACTTGCCAGTTCTGTCGTTCCACGGCCCTTTTTGGCACCTGAATGGGCAGGCTCCCACACATGTGGCCTGCTTTCAGAAAAGGAGAAGACGGGTGGAGGAAGCTCAGGAGGTTGTGGCCCAAGTCAAGGAGTTCTTCTGGGAGGTGCTGGGTCTGGGGGCCTGTTAGGCAGAAACTTTTGCTGCTTCCCGAGCCTGGTGCTCCTGCTTCGCCCTCTCTCTCTGCTCTTGTTCCCTCTGAATCAGCTGCACCCGCTCCAGATGCCACTGCTGCAGTTTCTGCTCATAGGTGGCGATATCCTCTGCTTCACAGGCAGGGAGCTTCTCCGCGAGAAGTTCAGTGGTCAAAGTCAAAAGGCTTTCCGACTCAACTCTGCCCAGAGTCTGAAGCTTAGAATGCAGGGCCTGTTGGAAACAAAGGGAAAAAGAGGAGAAGGGGGAACAGGAGGGATAAAATGAAAAACGATTAAGTCACCTGCAAAATATTCACACGTTTTGCTTGCAGGGAAAGGCAGTTTTTCGGGAGATTGTCATGCTGCCTTTCATCCAGGCACTGTTGGCTTCTGCCATTTTTTTCAGCTCAGCAAATTTGCTAAGATGTACACCACGTGATTTCTCCCTCTCTGCTCTCAAACAGTAAATGGAACTCCAGCTGCTGCAATTGCTCATTTGAAAACAGAGTCAGCACAAGTATAACAAATCTGCATTTCGATTCTGACCTACACCAAGCCAAGCAGCAAACTCCAAGAACTAGGATTCTGAGATGCAAACAAAATAGCAGAGGCTTCTGATAAAGTGGAACAAGCCCATCCGTATCTCTTCTTCAGAATATCTTAGATAAATGTTTGCTTCACTAGTGTTCCTTTCAATGGATGGAAATCAGTTGAAGGATTTCTCAGTAATGGCATGCTAATCAGCTCCCATGAGTGCTCGCACTGTTGTAAGCTTCCACCTGCTCATGTTCCACTGCAGGTCAGCATTTACACACTGGCTGCACACAGTTCCCTCTGAAATGGCAGCTTGTTTGGTCACTGTTGTATTTCTGGAGAAGCAAAGTGCAGTATTAAAAACATCAATCTACTTAAGTGCTTCAAGATGCAGATCATCAGAGAGCACCACTGATAGCCCCAGCTGTAGCTTATACTGTACATCCCCACTTTCCACAGACAAATGCAGTACACTGGCAAAATGACAAAGCCTTCAATAAAAGGGTGGAAGGCGGGCAAAGTCCGTGGGCCCCAAGAGTAGCCCAAGTTCTAGTGTGATGGGTCAGTCATACAGAAGTGGGTTCCAAACAAATGACCTCAGACTAATAAAAACCAGGCAATAGGAAGCAATGCAAATATAAAATGAAAAATGATTTATTTTTAGATGTCACTCTCCAAGTGGTTTGAGGTCAAAGAGATATGCTTGAGACACTACAATAAGAACTCGCCTGAGTCAGCAAATGTGCTCAAATCCAAAATCAGTCACTTGAGGTATTACAGCAGCTGGTGGCTCCAGTCTGACCACTTGCTGGTTTCGCATGCATTTCTCACAGTCTTGCTATTCCGTAATGTGGGAAGAAGAGTATCCAATACTCAGAGCTTGTGCAATGATATAGACAAAATGCAGAGGTGCCTAACACACAGCTAGCAGTTAATACACATTTATCTTTTTCTTTCTTTTGATTTTTATGGAGATGTGCTTGTTGAAGAGTGAGGGCTGAGAACTTAATGCAGGGACAGGTTGCTATTCTTTGAAACAAATTCATAAGGAATAAGAGAAAACAAACTGAAGTTTTATTTTTTTTTAAGAATTATTTATTTAATTTTATTTATTATACTATTATTTTTTGACTAGAGAGAGAGAGAGAGAGAGATGGAAAGTGAGAAAGCAAGCTGCCAGGTATAGGACTCGAACCGCAGTCGGCCATGTGGAAGTCAATTGCCTCAACCACTACAACATCTGCTGGCCCCAAGACTGAAGTTTTTAGGAGTAGTGTGACGACCTTGATGGAGCTATGTAGATTTTTTTATTTAGCCTTTATTTTTAATGAAAAATATGTATTTCATAACACACTACATATAGGCACACAAGAGACAGAGAGAGAGAGAGAAGCACTGTCTTCTAGGTCTGATCATGCTGCAAACCCCTTCCTCTAGTGCTCCAGATCATCAGATCTTGGGCACTTGCACACATGCTAGGTATGATTCAGGCTGCCAAGACTGGGGATTTGCACTGTAGTCACCATATAGCTTCCAGCACTGCAGTCACCATGTGGCTTCCAGCACCATAGTTCAGCATATTATCACTATACCATCATGGCTTGGCCTTTTTAACCTTTTTGAATCTACAAAGTTATGCAAAATTAAGAGGAAAGGATAGGTACACAAATTTTCAACCTAGCTCTACAGCTAATTCCGTGTACCTTGGGAACACTGACTAACCTACCTTTCTCAATTTCATATGATGAAAGAAAGAAGTTGAGCAAAGACCTTACAGAATTAATGAGTGAAAGAGCTGCTAAAAATACGATAGAATCCCCTTTAAAACATGGAGAAATAGGATTCCCACAGCTGGTTCAGTATAATTACCAAAAAGATTAAAATATAATAATCCAGTATATATCTCTTTGTCCCAAAATGACGTAAGAGGTCAGCGGCATGGTTGGGAAAGTTTTCTGCCATGTTCAAAGAATTCTCATCCAGGAAGCACTTTTTTTGGGGGGTGGTAGTGGTGGTGGTGGTATTCTAGGTAGATGAGAAGTAAAGCGAAGAAGAGGCTAAGAGTTGAAAAGTTGAACATGGTGCTTTTTCTGGGACGTGATTACAGAACATGTGGGATGTACAGAGTTGAAAGGTACCAAAGGTAGCCTGAGTGGTCAGGATTATTCTAGAAAGAAACAGTCTGTTTACATCTTCCACAAAGTAAAGCTGCCAAAGATAAGCAACAAAAGATGCCTGTATCTTACCTCTACATACTCAAATGTGACTTTGCAATATCTAACTGGGTTTGTGGGTTGTCAAGCACATTTAGTGCAATATGGAGAAATGACCAGATACTCTCCACCCAGCGTGAAAGGCAGGTTACTGCTATGAGGAGGCAAGCTATTATCCACCCATCAAGCACATTTCAGGGATGAGTGGGTAATGACATGCCGTCTTAGTGAACAAAACTGTGACCGATTAGTTCAAGTACAAAAAGAAGCATAAAAATTCCACTGGTTTCTTTTAAGGGCACTTCCTATATGAAGCAAAGGCAATTTTTGATGTCAGTTTTTAATGCCTTTGTCTGTGACACTGATGCACAGAGAGACAGCCTGTCTGTCACCACAGCAGAAGAACATGTTTTATGCATAGATGAGAGGGACCCGATGCTGCTGATTTACCTTAAATCGTTCCAGGTACTGTGGAAGCTTGGACTGTTCTGTTTCCTCTATGTCTAATTGCTCCACCAGTGTTTCTGGCCCCTGGCTGTCTTCACCTTCTGGGGACTGTTCCTCATCGGCTGGAGAAGTCAGAGCCTTCAGCACTACATCCAGTACACTGAGCTGCGGAGCAGAAAGAGGGTCAGGATCTTGTGGTCCTGATTGCACATTGTTTAGAGAGGCTGGAGGTGAGAGAAAGGATAAAACAGGATCTAAAAAACTGTGGGAAGATTTCTCATATAAAATGATAGAAAATAGAAATGGTATTTTTTTTTTCATATTAGAAACACTATCAGATGGCATGAAAAACTCAGTAGAAAACAAATGATACAAATAAGCAAGTAAGAGTGTTTTGTTCAAGTGAATCAGCACAATGGCAATTAAGCTCACTTTTTAAAAACGAGATTTTTGCTATAGGGCGCATGTGCTCACTGGAGAAGCAGAGGGAGACAGAGAAAGCAACAAATCACTCTGCCTCCCCGGGAGGGAGACGGCCATGCGGTAATCTCTTCTCCTTCATTCTCCTCCTGGGATTTTGGGCATGCATGCACATGGAACCGGCTTGAGTTTCAAGCTTCTGGATCCAGGCCTCAAACCGCGATTGGTCATGTGACGTAATCATTATGCCATCTGTTGGTCCCAAGTTCACTTTTTTCTTTTTTTTTGAGAGTTTTTTGCTACAGAGCACACGCACTTGCCAGAAAGACAGAGAGAGACAGAGATACAGAAAGCGAGAAATCACCATCACCCCCAGGGGGGATGGCCATGCTGTAATCCCTTCTCCTCCATTCTCCTCTTGGGATCTTGGGCACGCACGCACACGTTCCTGGTGTGAGTTTCAGCTGCTGGGTCTGGGACTTCAACCGCAGTTGACTACATGGGAGTCCAGCAACATAGCCATTATGCCAACTGCTGGTCCTCCAAGTTCATTTTTTTTTTTTTTTTTGAGAGGTTTTTGCTATAGGGTGCATGCGCTCGCCAGAAAGACAGAGAGATAGAAAGCGAGAAATCACCCCCAGGGCGGATGGCCACGCAGCAATCCCTTCTCCTCCATTCTCCTCTCGGGGTCTTGGGCACGCACGCACACGCGCCTGGTATGAGTTTAAGCCACTGAGTCCGGAACTCGAACTGCGATCGGCTACATGGGAGTTCAGCAACACAGCCATTATCCTAACTACTGGTCCCCCAAGTTCATTTTTTAATAAGCCAGTCAGAGTCCAAGAATTATGCTTGATGGGCACTAAAGTACCTCAACCGTCCCTATCTTTCTTTCTTATTTTGGATTTTGGGATAAAGGGAAAGAAAGAACAATACAGACCACAACCAACAAAGACATTCCAAATGTACGTTAAAGCCTCTGGATACAGGCAAGCACGTTCTCCCCAGGGAAAGATTTTAGTTCCCAGGGTATCTGTAAATTATGGGTCAGAGTAATCCACGTAGGCTGCCGGCAAAGGCTGAAGACACGTGTATGAAATTCACTTTAACTAGGTGAGTTCTATGACTTGTATAAGCAAATGAAAAAACAGAGATTTTCTTTTGTTTTTGACTGTTCTTCCCTCCACTTTTTCCCTGGGGTATACCTCCCCTGACCCATGGCGGGAGAGATGAGGGAGAGAAACGACGGTGAGATCAGCACAAGCACCTGCTTAAGACAGTGATTCATCTCATCCGTATCATTTTTTAGAACAAAAATCCAGAAAATATTGCAAGGCCCTTTCATATTAATACATCACACCCCGAACTAAGCACATACCATGTTCTTACAGACATGTGAATCATATTCCTAGTAAATCAGAATAAAAAGAATGCCAATCTGGCTCAGATTGGAAGGAACATTTCCCTGGCAAAGGATTTATGCATAATTGTGTGTTTTCGGTCACTAGCCTGACTACAGCAGAGTTCACACTTGAATAGCTAGAAATGCATATCCTTTGTTGTAAATGTCGGGGTACAAGGTGCCAGCACCAGACCTGAGCATCTTATAACTGAAAGGAAAACTGGGCTGAGCCCCACTGACCAGGCTCAAGATGAAAATAAGGGCTCCAAGGTAACTTGTTTTTTTGCACCCCCATCCCCACCCCAGTTGGGCATGGTCATGCTGCAATCAACCCCTTCTCCATTTCTCCATCCGGTCAGGGTTCTGGAATGCACATACATGTGTCCAGTGTGTTTTTCAGAATGCTGGGGCCAGGATTCTAACTGTGCAGTCAGTTGTGTGGGACCCACCAGGCCACAGGGTCTAGACCCTTTACACTCTGGTGATGAGACAGCCAATGTCCTTTTGGGCCTCACTCTGGCCAAGAAAGCTGCTTGTACAGGAGTGAATCCTGTGCCTCCCTGTGGGGTATAAGGCTTGCCATGTTTCCTAGAGTCTGAGCCAACAGAGAACACAGTGTCAAGGGTCCTAGGACCAGGAGAGATGAGTTTTGAGGTTGGTGGGAGGACCGTGTTCTCGTCCAGGCAAAGGGAACATTTCAGAACCCCGAAAGGAACATCTGATCCAGATCTCAGCATCAGACATTCACCATGGAACAAAAGTAAGACTGTGCTACCTTGTCTCCAGATTCATTTGAGGGTTTTTATGGGAAAAACATGCCTGTGGCCCTCAGAACCACATGAGGGAATAAGCATGCCAAACATACTTAAAATAAAAATTATCCTCTCTTGAACTTCCACTGAGATTTTTTTGCATGGAGTGGTGGTGGTAGAGCAGAAGCAGTGGAATGGGCAACATTTTATTTAACTTAGACTGAGTTTCAGGAGACAGGTTAGGTTTCCTCCTAGACAATGAACTATATATCAAAATTAATCTTATTTTTTAGTGCTTTTCGTCAGCAGTATTGACCATGTGTGTGGTTTTCCATGCCTTTTCAACTGGTTAAGTACCTGTTCTATTGAAAGTAGGGGTAAGGGGACGACCATGAAAACCCAATGCTCAGCTTCTTATGAGGAACATGAGACGGCAAAATCTCCGAGTCAGGGTTGAGGAACATACCGCTTCTCCACATAGCTTGACGTCTTCTGGGGAGGAGGCCACTGTCTCCATCACTCCAAGGGCTCGGTCAAGGTAGCCTGGCTTCCATATCAGAGGCATGTTGTGGTACACGGCTCGCAGCCCTTTCTGCAATTCTACCTTTCCTATAGCCAAAAAAAGAGGAGGTATGCTCAGTCATGTCTTCTCACTCCCTCTGAGACTGATCTCCTGAAGATGCCAGAGTGTATTCACTTTACAGCTCTAGAAACAGAGAAGGATCATTCTGAATCTGTATAAAAAGCCTCATCTCATCTGATGATGTGGTGACTCTTTAGATAAAAGATGAAGAATATGAGACAGCTCATTTTTTTGTGTGTGTTGGAGAGAAGTTTTTGCTATAGGACCAGAAAGAGAAATCATCCCCCAGGGGGAATGGCCATACCACAATCCCTTCTCCTCCATTCTCTTCTTGGGATCTTGGGCACACACACACACGCACCCAGCATGAGTTTAAGCCATCGGGTCCGGGACTTGAACTGCGGTCAACTACATAGAAGTTCAGCAACATAGCCATTATGCCAACTGCTGGTCCCAATAAACCTCATTTTATACATTATTTTGTTAAAGTTTTAGGCACAGGGCATGAAGACTTGCTGGAGAGGATAGAGATAGAGAGATAGTGAGAGAGAAAATGGGAAATCACTCCTGAGGGGCTGGCCATGCTGCAATCCTTTCTTTTCCATTCTCCTCCTGGGATTTTGGGCATTTGTACGTGAGTTTCAAGCCACCAGGTCTAGGACTTGAAATGTGGTCAGCCATGTGGGAGTCCAGCACCATAACCACTATGCTACCTGTTGGCCTCTATTTTAAGCATTTTTTAAAAAAACATAAAGTCATGCAAACCTATTTTCCTTCTTTTTCACTTAGGGTAGTGGAGATTATCATGAAGATGTATGAATCAATGGGCTGAAAGAAATTTAGAGGTTGATGTTTCTAAGTAGGGCTACTGTGAAAAAACAAGTTAATCAAAACACTGTTTTGTTTCAGAAACAAAATCTTCCCTAGAAAGGAAATTCCACAACTTTCCAACAGTGAAAACCATGTCAACATCAGACAACCCTTTCTGTCCGAAATGTTTAGTATTTTTCAAAATCCTCTAAAATACCTAATCTACTTATTTTAAAAAGTCTTATTTTCTTCCTCTTTCCTTTTATTTGAGCTTTATCAGATCTTAAATAATAGTCCTCGCAATCCTCTGGAATCTCCAGACATGATATTTCTCTTGGTTTTTCAAACCGTCTCAAATGGAGCTTTGGGTGTAAATGCCAGACAGCAGGGTCCTCCAGTGGAGGGGGTGCTGTATGTATTCGGTGGAGCAGAAACCCTCTTTCCACTAATGACCAGAGTCACTGAGCTGCCAGGTCTTAAATCCACCTTCACTTATCTTTCCTGGGAAGGAGGATTTGGGAAAGCTGTGGTAGGGTATACACAGACAAAGCTTATCAAGTGACAGCTAATTTTAGACCTGTTAGGTACTTGGGGCCAGACTGCAGTCACACTCTGGGCACTGTTTCCCTCAGGGCTGAGTGAGACTGTGCAGCAGCCAAGAGCTTTTGATCTGATGGCTGCCAGTCACAAAGATCCAGTGCCTCTGCTCACAAACAACAACAAAGTATATTTTCTTAGCCCTGCCAACTTCCTGAGCTATCCATGCAGTAGAACAGTCCGAAATGCCAATCTGAATGTAAAGGAAAACACAGGTAAATCAATATCAAAAGTATGTGTCAAATAAAGTAATATAGTTTTAATAATTTAAAAATAATTTTATAAAGAATTACATATTTAATTTTATTTATTATCATCATTTTAAAAAAATTTGATCAGAGAGATACAGAGGGGAAAAGTGAGAAAGCAAGCCATCAGAGAAACTCTCACAGATCAGCTCTGTTCCAATCTAGTTCTCTGCCATTCTGTGATGCTTTGGCCCTTCCACATGGCCAGAATCATATGAGCATAGCAAGTCACTGAAATAGGAAAATGCAACAGCTATAGATCTAACAGCAAAATCATCACTCGCTACTTCATCAAATCTCCCATCTGTAGTTGGACCACTTGCTGAAATGAATATGGCCGAAGCTGAGTCGCGAAATTCCAACTTGGCAACAGTAGGAGCAGGTTCTGATGACCGGGTGAATGCCATTGAGTTGTCCCTGGGCAGCCCTACTGTGCAGACTGCCCTTTCCTGCACTAAAGTACCCCTGCAGGACTCAGTGGCCAAGGAAGAATCTAAGAAGAGCCAAGTGCCCTGGAGACCAAGAAGCAGCTGTGCCCCTACGCCGTGGTGGTGGTGGTGGTGGTGCTGCTACAGCGAGAACTGTGTGTCTGTGTCTATCTCCACAGGGACATGTGTGACGTGTGTGGACTGCAGGTCCTGCACCCGATGGATGTGGCCCAGAGACCATAGTACATACAATCTTGCGTTGAGGCCCATGAGAAGGACGTGGAGCTGTCACTTGCAATGCAATGTAATAAGACCATGGTGTGTGGGATCTGCATGGAGGTGGTCTATGAGAAAGCCAACCCCAGTGAGCGCCTCTTTGGGATCCTATCCAACTGCAACTACACCTACTGTCTCAAGTGTATCCGCAAATGGAGGAGTGCTAAGCAACTTGAGAGTAAGGTCATAAAGTGAGACTCCTCCCAATCTTTGTGATTTCTATTTTGAGGAAGAATTTAATACCTTGTGCCAACTTCCAACCTGATGGACTGCATTTAAATGCATGTATTTTATCTCGAAACTGGGGCATTCTTTTAATTGGCATTTTTTTTCTTTTTTTTATGTATTTCAGCTAGCTTCTAGGTTGGCTGATCTATCTACTTTTGTTTGAATGTGTAAACCCTATGTACCCGTTAGTAGAATCTTCGTGCCTTTTCTAAGGAGATTATGTTTAATGGATTGGCCAGTTTGGGCTCTGAACAAACTTATCTAGCTCTGAATCTATGTTTCCTGACATTTTATTTATATTTTCCACTTTCTTATTATATCATCCATTAAGCTAGCCAATTATCTACCATCCTTTAAAGACTGTACTCATAACTGAACAAAAACATAATCTAAAAAGAGCAAAGTTACAAGAAATAAATTTATGTAAACAAAAAAGAGAAAGAAAGAAAGAAAAAGTCATGAGGTCTGAAATTCAAACTGAAGTTGGCTGTATGGGAGTCCAGCACCCTAACCACCACATCACCGGCCAGCCCTAAAAATTATTCTTTTTTTGGAGAGGTTTTTGCTATAGGGTGAATGCGCTCACCAGAAAGACAGAGAGAGACAGAGACAGAAAGCGAGAAATCACCCCCCCAAATGGGGATGGCCACGCCGTAATCCCTTCTCCTCCATTCTCCTCTTGGGATCTTGGGCACACACGCACATGTGCCTGGTGTGAGTTTAAGCAGCCGGGTCTGGCACTCGAACCACGGCTGACTACATGGAAGTCCAGTGACATTGCCATTATGCCAACTGCTGGCCCCCCTAAAAAATGATTTTTAAGGAGTAGTCAACTCTTTTGTTAGTCTTCTAGTCAGTCAGATAAACTCTAAAGTTCACTTCTCTGAGTTAGTTTATGTCAGAACTAGCATCCAAGAATGCCAATACCACATTTTGCTGGCAAAGATCAATTTCCAAAACAGTTGAACTAGGCTGCCCTATATCCTAACGGTTAAGGGGGCCAGATCCCACGTGGCAGAACACTGTTCGAATCCCAGTCCCTGCAGCTTGAAAGACAACCAAGCACGTGTGCATGCATTCCCCAAACCTCAACAGGATGCAGAAATGGAAAAGAAAGGAGTGCAGGGTGACCATGTCCCATGGGAGGGTGCATTTTCCCTGTCCTGCTGGTGAGTACACATATCCTCCCTCTGGCAATGATAACAAACAAACGAAGAGAAGCCAGACTGCTGTAACTTTGATGATTTCCAGAAAACAGAGGTAGGCAGAGGAAAGTATGATCAAGAGAAGGTGCTTCTTTCCAGATGCCTAACTACTTGAGAGAAAATAGAAGAGTAATGAAATAACATGCATTTAATAAATCAGGAATTGTTCTATACACATGTCATTTGAATATATTTGCCCAGTTTCAACATAACCCAAATTCTACTGTCACTCCTCAGAAGGTTTTGTCCTCTTCACCAGTCTGATGTTCAACAATCAGGGCCCAAAAGTAATAGTGCAATCACACTGCACCAATAAGCCACTCTGCTCTTCTCAAAGTGCTACTAGTTGTGCTCTCGGAGTTTCTCTTCTCTCATGTGAAAACAATGCTGAAAGTACAAGTCTAACCCTAACTCTTTAATTTTTATATCCTGGACTTCAGGTTTAAAGAGAAAGGAGTATCTTTGTTAATACTGCATAAGAGCCTACTGGCTGATTCTCCCTAAAGAGGACAGAACTTTCCTTCCCAAACTTCTTCACACTGATTCCTATTTAATATTACCTAGTGCCACCAGAGCTAGCTCTGCTTTCCCAGTGGAGAGAGGTTTGAAGAACTTTATTCACTCTCTCATGTCATAACTGTAAGGCCACAGAGGAATAGTTTTATGTCTAAAAATTATAATTGCAATTTCTCTAGTAAATCTAAATCAAATTATGATTTTATTATGAAGTGGGAGAATGCATCAATTTTCCCCATAAAGAACTATATTGTAAGGGTCACTTGACTTACCAAGAAGTGCATAGCCATACAACTGGGAACTCAAACCCACTGTGTTCTTTTGCTTTAGGCCTGGAAGTAACAGGGATGCACCAAAGTTTCGCTCCTCTTCCCACTGCAACAGAATATACCATATCAGTCGACCCAGGCAATGAATACTTTATGCAAAAATGTGATTTTTTAGTGATGTGGAGAAAAAAAAATGTTATATAGCATTAGGAATAAAAAAGCAAAACAACAAAGCTATGAATATACATTATAATTCCAATTTTGTAAATAAGAGGTATTTAAGTTTGAAGAGAAATTCAGGAAAGAAATATTCTATATGGTAACAAACTTCTGGGTAGTGAAATTATGAGTAATTATGGTCTTTTTCTTCTTTTCATTCTTTTTAAAAATTGTGGCAATGAATAAGAGTTCCTTTTACAATCAGAAAAGCAAAACAAAACAAAAATAAAAGTACACTTTAGACAAACACTGACTTGAGATAACCAGTACGATTCAAAGTGCTGTTGGTCCCATAATCACTCACAGTGCTATGGCATGAGGGAGCAGGCTTTCATGTTTTAAACAATTCAGCAATGATAAGATTTGTCTTTCACAGTGTTAAAATAAATACCACTATTAGGTTGCTTTTAGATAGATTTGTGCCTCTGAAAAACAAATTAGGCAATCAGAAACACTTAGTAATAATTTCTTTCAATCCAAGGTATAAAATTACACTTCAATAAAACTGAAGCCTTTTGAGACATGGGAGAAAAAAACCTAAGTACTGCTAAGCCTGCTGCAGACTAATAACATTCTTCGGGAGTTTGCTGGAAATACAGGGCCCAGAGAACCTTAGCAACTCCCTGGTGACTTTCGTAGTGCCATTTGAGTTCACACTGGCCAGAACTGGAGCCTTGCTGACTTTGAAATACTAGTCACAGAGCTCAGTCTACCCTGCACCAGTCTCTGCACTCTGAGGGCAGGGAGGAAGCAGGAGGATGTGCACGAGGTCTGCCGGCTACAGCTGTAGCTGGGTGTAAATGGGGCACCTCAAGTGCTAAGAGATACCCCAACCTTTTTACTGTGAATGGCCAAAACAAGAGTCATTTCTTTAGGTTTCTCTAAACCTTTGGGGAAAAAAACTAAAGACCTTGCAAGAAAAACCACACCTCCCTAAGCACTTCTGTGTTTACTTTACAAATAAGGAAAAGAGCCAGCCATTGTGGACCAGGTCATTTTACTTTGGAAAGCAAACAACTCTGGACCAGCAGGTGGCATGGTGGTTGAGGCAGCTGGATACCACATGGCCAACTACACAGTTCAAGTCCCAGACCCAGAAGCTTGGAAAACACATTGGATGTGCCTGCCCCAAATCCTTATAGAATGGAGGAGTGGGGACTGCAGTGGTAGGGTGCTTTCTCATTTTCCCTTTCTGTCTCTCTCCCACAAGCACATATTCTCTACAGGAAAAGAAACAAACAAAAAAGCATACTACTCTAATCTAGGGAAGTGTGATTTTCCCCTCATAAATTGCATGAAAAGTAGGCCCTGTGAATAATCAATAAAGAGGTTTAATTTTTTTTTTTCCCTGTAGGAAAGAACATGAGTTGTAGTATTAGGATGAAATAGGGGCTAAAAGCCAAATGGGCGGTAAAATAAGCGACAGCTATCCATGATGTGCCAAGCCAGGCATCAAGCAGGGTGGTGAGGGTGAATGGGTTGATGGTAGCTCTAAAGTGACCTTGAAAACACATGAATGTCTTAGAAGTTTTGATGGCTGGGAATCCTTTATCTACAGCTGCTTATATGATAAATTATTATTTCCTTTTTTAGAGAGATTTTTGCCATAGGGTGTGTGTACTTGTTAAAGAGACAGAAAGAGGGGGATAGCCACATGCAACCCCTTCTCCTCTACTCTCCTCTCAGGATTTTGGGCACACATGTACATGTGCCTAGTGTGAGTTTCAAGCTGCCGAATCTGGGACTCCAACTACAATTGGCTATGTGGGAGTCCAGCAATGTAACCATTACACCACCTGCTGTTCTCGATGATAAATTATGTTAGTAAATATTAGCTATTATTGTTATTATCTTAGGATAGCAATAAACAATGACCAAATACCCTACTCTAAGTTAAGCTAAGGGCTGAAATTAAAACTTGGTTATTTTGGACCTTCCAATACACAAATTACCTAAACCAACCTTAGGAAAATACTGATGCAAATTAAATAATCAGTATTGAATACTGATTATTGTGGTGGTCAAAGTTGTGGTCAAAGTTAGCTGCCTCATAACTTCTTTGATATGCCCTGTTCAGCTCTCAATGCTTGTCAATGGCCCACTTCTGAATGCTGGACAAGTCTAAGTCAGGTTTCAAAATGTGCAACAGGACTTGAGACTTTCTCAAGTGGAAGAATACTATGGTACTCTGCCAGAAAGCAGTAACTAAAATGTAGAGCACCAACACTCATTTCTGGATGTGCATGGCTAGAGCTATACATTAGATACTTGTTTTTGTTTGCTTTTTAGAGAGAGATTTTTGCTACAGGGCACGTGTGTTTGCACGTATGCGCGCGGGCCTGGCGTAATTCTTATGCCACCGGGTCCAGGACTTGAACTGTGGTTGACTACATGGGAGCCCAGTGATGAAACCATTATGCCATTTGCTGGTCCCACTTTTTTCCAAATTCTAAAGGCCAAGTTTTCCCTAGCAAACTCAGACCTGAGTGGCCACGGCTTGTGTTATCTAAAGCTCTCGGTACTGCTGTAGAGCACATCACTTACACTTAAGTCTGTCTTCTTTGCCAGACAATGGTATAAAACATGGAGGGAGAGAAGCTGGGTAGAAGGCATGTCAAAGGCTTCTTGCATCATAATCTCAAAAACCACAGATAATGCATCTGGCAAGAAGATAAAAGCAAAATTGAAAGAAAATTAGTTACTGAAGGTAACATCAGCAAATCTCTAGTTATGGTTAAAATGTACAATGTGGTAGAAGAATAAGTAGAATTAAGTAAAAACTGTTTGTGTGGGTTCTTCCTCACACCAAGTCTTTTCTGAGATTTTAGCTTCTACTGTACCCGTGTGCTACATATTGAGTGATGTTTTGATCAGTGACAGAGTACACATACGACAGTGGTCTCACAAGATCACAATGGAGCTGAAAAATTCCTGTGCCCTAGAGATGTCTTTAGTTGTCGGAATGTTGGTGCACAAAGCATTACTCACATGTTGGTAGTTACGCTGGTGTAGACAAGCCAACTACACTGCTAGTCATGAAAAAAGTACAGCACATTCTTACATATTACACATCAAGCGCCTAATACGTGATCATAACAATATGACTATGTTACTGCTGTAAGTTTTTACTATACCACACTTTCATTCTTTTAGAGTATACTCCTTGTACTTTTTTAAAAAATAGTTTACTGCAAAATAGTTCACTGTGTTACACTGGCAGCAGTCTCATACATCCTATGTTCAAGTCTCTTGACTGCATCATTTTCTTTTGGGCATGATTTATCTTCATTTTTGTTGTTCTTTTTTTTTTTTTTTTTCTTGAGAGGGTTTTGCCATAGGGTGCGTGCGCTCGCCAGACAGACAGAAAGCGAGAAATCACCCCCCAGGGGGGATGGCCACACCGCAATCCCTTCTCCTCCATTCTCCTCTCGGGATCTTGGGCATGCATGCACATGTGCCGGGCGTGAGTTTTAAGCCACCGGGTTCGGGACTTGAACCACGGTCGACTACATGGGAGTCCAGCGACATAGCCATTACGCCAACTGCTGGTCCCCATTTTTGTTGTTCTTGTTGTTCTTCACGATCCTTCTAGTGAGATGAAATGTGGAGACAGAAGACACTGATATTGATAAATCCTGACCCTGCACAGACTTAAGCTACTGTGTTGTGCTTGTCAATAAATTTGCTTGCTTCTTTTTTTAAAGTTTAAAGAGAAAATAATTATATAGAAAAAAGTTTATAGAAAAAAAAATAAATTTTTTTTGCTTAACTTTTTTTTTGTTTTAAGGCAAGGGTTATTACAAAAGAGTAGAAAACAAAATGTGAAATGTTTATAAAGTGAAAAAGCTACAGCAAGCTAAGGCTAACTCATTACTAAGGAAAGAAAAATAATTATAAATAAATGTAGTGCAGCTTAAGTGTACAGTGTTTATACAGTCTATCGTAGTGTACAGTAATGTCCTAAGCTTTTACATTCACTCATCACTCACTCACTGACTCACCCACCGCAACTTCCAGGTCTGTAAGCTCCCTTCATGGTAAGTGTCCTATACAAGTATATAATTTTTTATCTTTTATATTGTATATTTTATTTATTTATTTTTTTAAGAGTGTGTATACATTCACCAGAAAGAGACAGAGAGAGAGATGGAAGAGGGAAAAAGCCACCCCTAATGAGGTATGGTCACGCTGCAATCTTTTCTCCATTTCTCTACCCTGTTAAGATTTTGGGTGCGCATGCATACATGCCATGCACACATATATACACACACGTGCATATCCAGCATTTTCTTCAGTCACTGAGACTGGCATTCAAACCATGCAGGCAACCACCAGGAATCCAGCTGCCTCAACCATCAGGTCATGGAGATGACCCTTCTATACCCTTTCTATTTCACCAATACTTCCCATTGTGTTACCAATGGCCTACAGTGTTCAGTATAGTAACACGCTGCATAGGTTTGTAGCTTTGGAGCAATAGGCTATATATCATATAGCCTATATACCATCTAGGCTTGTGTAAGAATACTCTATAATGTTCACACCACAATGAAACTGCCTAACGAAACATTTCTCAGAACATATCCCTGCGGTTAAGCAGTGCATGACTGCGTATACTATAATTACTAAGTCAGGTGCCAGCATACCAATATCTGTAAGGACAATGAATATACCACTTTATTTCTCTTGGTTCTCAGTATCATTTCCATAACGATGAAATAATATGTGCACCATTTACTTCAACAAACTTTTGGATAGTCCAACTAGATAACACATATGAAAATGCCTTGTGGGCCAGCAGATGGCTGACGGCAAGGTTTGAGTCTTGGACATGGTGGCTTGAAAAACACACCGGGTTGTATACATGTGTGTAACTAAAATCCTGAGAGAAGAATAGGAGAAAGGAGATTATAGCATGGGTCATCCCCTCTGAGGGCTGCTTTCTCACTTTCCCTCTCTCTCTGTCTGTCTCCGCCAAGCGTACATGCCTTATTAAAAAAAAAAAAATATGTCTGGTAAACTGTGAAACAAATTAATTTAAGGCATCATGAGAAGAACTAAGGCCTGTGCAAAGAGGGCATATATTTTAAGGTCACCCTGACAAACACAGCAGAGGGGCAGGCTGACTGTCCCATTCTCTGTTCTGGTAGTTTTGACCTGTTAAGGCAGAAGAGAATAAATGCTGGAGGAAATACTAACTCACAGGTATGACTTCAAAGACACAAAACTGATGGCTATAAAAAAATTGGACAATAAAACTGTTTAGAAGACTTGAAAGAAGAGAAAGGAAAATACACATTCATAAATCATAAACCCCTGAGTGTAGCATAGAACATTAAACATTTGTTAGCACATGAATGCTGGTCAAGTTCAAGTTATTTTCTTCCATTAATAATTTGTTATTAAAGAACATTAACATTGGGACCAGCAGTTGGCATAATGGCTATGTTGTTGGACTCCCATGTAGTTGACTGTGGTTTGAGTCCTGGACCTGGTGGCTTAAACTTACGCCAGGCGTGTATACATGCATGCCCAAGATCCCAAGAGGAGAATGGAGGAGAAAGGGTTGCAGCATGGCCATCTGGGGGATTATTTCTTACTATCTATCTCTCTCTTTCTCATGAGCACACGTGCCCTCTAGCAAAAACCTCTCAAAAATAAATAATGCCTACACATATTACAAGCATGACAATTTTTAAAAAGAATTATACATTTAATTTTATTTATTATCTTTTTTTTTCTTTTTTTTTTTTAATTTGCTACAGGTCACATGTGCTTACCAGAAAAATACACAAACACACACACACACAGAAAGTGAGAAAACAAGCAGCCAGGTCCAGGACTTGAACCACACTAAACCATACAGGAGTCCAGCACCCTAACCACTACACCACCTGCTAGTCCCACAACAAATGTTTATAACCGAGTAATTCTGTTAACCAGTTACTGCACACTCCTAACTATAAAAGAGCCCCGATTTGCAGCTGTTCCTAGCCTGCTGGTTTTGTATGCTGTTATGGTTTGAATGTGGCCATGGGGCTGAATTTTTATATTCTTTTTGCAACTGGGGAAAATGAGATAGACAAACCAGGAAGTCATCTAGTAAATCAATAGCAAAATAAGGACCTGGAATAGATTTTCCTTTAAATAAACAAATCAGTAATATCTTAAAAGAACACAAAGCCAAAAAGTCATTTTCTTTTTTTAAAAAAAAGTCCCAGTCTCATCAACTGTTCATTACTGAATCCAAAATTACACATGAAAATAATTTTGTATGTATACTCTGCATTCCAGTCAGTTTAAGAAGTTAAATTAGATCAGCTTATATAATTCATCTATTTTTCCTTTATAATTATTTATGTACTTGTATTTTCTATCCTTACAAACATAGAAAAGAACAATATTTAAAAAAATGTTTGCATCAATAATAATCTTCATCAAAACTTTTCTGACCAAAAGAGTAATGTAAAGAAATGTCATTAAGAAATACAAAGGAGAGAAAAGTGCCCATATTTCCAAGCAATTATCTAACCTTATGAGTCATAGCTTCTTCCTGGGAGCTGGAAGCCTTATTATAATAACTGACTCTGGGTTTGGTTTCTTACCTTTGTAATTTTCTTTCTTTATAAAAGAATCCATCAGTAAATTGAATGTAAAGTTATCTGGGAAAATTCCATATTGAACCTGTAATGAAAATGAAAATAAAAGAAAAAAAGAGAAAAATGTCTACTTTAATTCAGTCTGTAATATATGCTTATGTATTATTCAGGATAAAACCTGCCACCATTAACTTTAAAATATGTGACTATCATTTTACAGCATCTGTGACAGTGAAATAGAAGCTGTGACTCATGAGGGTTGGTAATTGGAACTGTTGGTCAGGGTGAGAAAGTTGTGTGTGGGTGTCTGATATAAGACAATTGATATATGAAAAATGAAGCTCAATCTTAACACCTTGTCACTGCTAAAGAAAGAAAAAAGAAAGAAAAAAGAAAGAAAAAAGAAAGAAAAAAAAAAGCCAACCTGAACCAAACCAGTTCAGTGATTCTTTTGATAAGGTATGAGTAACAAGGCAAAAATAAACTCTCATGAGAAAGCATGCATTATGCAGCATTTTATGGTCCTTCACTTGCCTTTTAAACACCCAAGAAATATGCCAACAAATATTTACTGCTATCTAAGCTGCTAGGATATAGTATTTACAATAGCTGAATATTTGAGAATTCATACTTCTTAAACTTTCTTTAGCACCTGTGTCAGAATTTTCTAAGAATACTTTTTTCAAGAAATACTTAATTTTATTTATTATTATTACTATTTTAAAATTTGCTATAGGGTATATGCACTCACGGGGGGGGGGGGGGGGGGG
>NW_006205575.1:368761-379008 GCF_000334495.1 Tupaia belangeri chinensis
GAAGAGAGAGAGAGAGAGAAAGTGAGAAAAGGGTCTATAAGGTCCAGAATTCAAACTGCAAATTGCAAGTAGGCCATCTAAGGATCTGGTACCTTAACCACCACACCCCCTGCTGGCCCATTCTATGAGTACTTTTAAAAATGCAAATACCTGGGCCCTAAGGTGGTGGCTTGCTGTTGGTGGTTAAAGCACGTCTACAGTTCTGGTCCTGGACCTGGTGACTTTTTTGTGAGTTTCTCATGTGATTTTCATACACAGTCAATTTGACTACCTAGGATTAACCATCACCCTCTACCTGTGAAAAAATGTGTCATGACTTTTCTGACAACCCAGTAAGTTTATCAGTTTTAACTAATACCACCCAGGGGTAGGACAATGATAATGGGAAGGCTATTCATGTGTGAGGGTTGGAAAATTCCTGTACTTTCCACTCAATTTTACTATGAACCTAAAACTAATCTAAAATAGAGAATTTGTTTTTTAATAAAACACACATTAAAGACTTTAAAAACATTTTTAAAAAATGCCTGGGGACTAGCAGATAATATGGTATAATGGTTACATCTCGACAACCACGTAGTTGACCATGGTTCAAGTCCTGGACCTGGCAGTTCAGCCAGGCAGTTCAGCATGTATGCGTGCATGCCCAAAATCCTGAGAGGAGAATGAAGAAGGGATTGATTGCAGTGTGGCCATCCCCCTGGGGGGTGGGGAGGGGGGTAGGTGATTTCTCAGAAATGAGAGACTTTGTTCAACTTTTCTAGACTCTCTTTGTTTTGTTTTCACAGGAATTTTCTTTGGGTATAATCTGTGTCACTATATTGTGGACAAAATGGAACACAATTTAATCTGGTCCTTCCTCTGAGTTCTTCCATTCCTTTTTGAAATTCAGGGCCATCACCTGGATGGTCTTTAACAAGGAACCTTGTTTAATGACTCCCACTCCTTCCTTTATCCATTTTCACATACCTTATATTTTTCTTTTTTGGGGAGAGGTTTTTGCTATAGGGCATGTACGCTCACCAGAAAGACAGAGACAGACAGACAGAAGGCAAGAAATCACCCCTGGGGGGGATGGCCATGCCGCAATCCCTTCTCTTCCACTCTCCTCTCAGGATCTTGGGCATGTATGCACACGCGCCCGGTGTGAGTTTAAGCCACAGGGTCCGGGACTGAAACCCCGTTCGACTACATGTTAGTCCAGCGATGTAGCCTTTACATCAACTGCTGATCCCAACATACTTTATATTTTAAGTAAAAGGGCAACATACAAACTAAGCCTTTGTTTTTACCTAGCTATACCAGCCAAACCTGTTCCTGCAGCCCATTTCCCAACATAATCATGCATTTTTGGTGGCCAGCTTAAAAGGTAGCTCATGAATCCTTTAATTCTTTCTTTCCAATTGAATTCTAAAACAAATCTTAATTCCTTTAATTTTAATAGTATTATTATAAGTTACTTACACTTGCTCAATATTATACATACAGCAAATATCTATCAGCTTTATTCAGTTATAAGCTTCTAGAAGACAAAGTTAGGATAGTGCTCATTTTTGTATCTACTACCAACCTAATCCAATGTCTCACAAACTCTGGCTAAGGTATATTAGGTTGAACAGGGCTCAAGTTATAGAAATAAAAAATATTATGAACAGAGGGGATCCAGAAATAAAACTGGTATTCCTTTTAAGTTCTCACTTTCAAGGTCCAGTGACAATATAGAAATAATACAAATAGTGTTAGCCTGGGACTACAACAACATTCTCCAATTTTGCTTATTGTATTTTAACTTTCAAATAAGATTTTAATCAGAGGACCTTCTGAGCTCAAGAGGGGGAGTCAGGAACTCAAAAGACATAATGTGGGAACCAGCAGTTAGCATAATGGCTATGTCACTGGACTCCCACGTAGTTGACCGCAGTTCACGTCCCGGACCCAGTGGCTTAAAACTCATGCTGGGCGCATGTGCGTGAGTGCCCAAGATCTCGAGAGAATGGAGGAGAAGGGATTGTGGCGTGGCCATCCCCCCTGGGGGGTGATTTCTCACTTTCTATCTCTCTGTCTCTCTCTGTCTGTCTGGCGAACGCACACGTCCTATAGCAAAAACCTCTCAAAAAAAAAAAGACATGTGAATAGTACAGGAATACTGTCAAGGGAGCTGGATCCCACATGGCCAACTGTACACTTGGACTCCTGACCCTAGCAAATTGAATAACAAGCTGGGCAGGAACAGCAGATGGTGTAATGACTAGGTCAATGGACTCCCACATATTTGACCATGGTTCAAGTCCTAGATCTGGTGGCTTAAAACTCAGGCCACATGTGTGTACACGTGCCTAAAATCCTGAGAGGAAAATGGAGGAGAAGGGATTGCATCATGGCTATCCCTAATTAGGGGGGGTGACTTCTCACTTTCTGTCTCTTTGTCTTCTGGCAGTGCACATGCACTATACCAAAAATCTCTTTTAAAAGAAAAACATGCTGGGCTTCCATACATGTATGCCCACACTCCATTGTAGGGGACTTTCTTCCTCTCCCTCACTGTCTCTCCCTGGTGAGCACACATGCCCTCGGTGGGGGGAAAGGTAAAATGTGTAAGATAGGCTGAAATCTCTTGAGATCACATTCTTAGAAAAATGATGTCCCCCTGCCTAAGCTCCACAAAAAAGGAACAAGGCATAAAGTCTAAGGCTTAGGGAACAAGAATGAAATAATTGCCCGCACAGAGCTCTTATGATTAGATTCCCTTTTTTTTTTTTTTTAACCGTCCTTTTCTGAGTTACAATGCTTTGAAAAGCAGCAACTATAGAAATTTATTCTTAATTTTTTGATTAATTTATATCCAGCCCCATTCTAAAAAGGATATTTGGAGCCAGCTGGTGGCATAGTGGTTAAGACAGCTAGATCTCACATGGCCGACTATGTGGTTTCAGTCCTGAATCCAGTAACTTGAAAAACACACCAGGCACATGTGCATGTGTGCTCAAGAGCCAGAGAGGAGAACAGAGGGGAAGGGAACATGGTGTGGCCATTCTCCCTGGGCTGTGCTTTCTTACTCCCCACCTCTTATGTCCCTCTCAGGTGAGTGCATGCATCCTATAACAAATTTTTTAAAAAGGGTATCTGAAGGCAAATATTCTAGTTTAGAAAAGGTATTTCTGGTACTATTTTTTGCTGTACTTTATGACAGGTACCAATATCACATCATCTAAACTCAAGAAAGCAGGCTGCAGATGCTGGGAAACCACTCACCTTGTTTATAAGGGTATATAAGGCTTTGTCTTGTGCATCGTATTTGAGACACTGCCTAATCCAAGCATGGATAGTCCAGTCTCTCAGGTACCAGCAGTTGGGGCTATGTCGAAATCTAAATAAAGCACAAGAAAGCAATCTGCGGTTACATTAATGTCAAAACACACCTGCCATCAGCAGGTCCTTCTCTAGGTAGTAACAGAGTGCAGTCAATGGGACCTAAAGTCATAAAAGTCAATAGTTGGTAGAAACTTGAGGGTGAAACTCACTAGTTATAAAGCCTGAAATGAGAAAGAGAAGGTGAAATGATAAACAACAACCAAAAGATTAAAATTTTATTTAGCACCCCTTCCTTCAACATTTTGTTTTAATATGATTTACAAAAAATGGGACCAGCAGTTAGCGTAATGGCTATGTCGCTGGACTCCCACGTAGTCAACTGCGGTTTGAGTCCCGGACCCGGTGGCTTAAAACTCACGCCGGGCGCGTGTGCGTGTGTGTCCAAGATCCTGAGAGGAGAATGGAGAAGGGATTGCGGCATGGCCATCCCCCCGGGGGGGTGATTTCTCACTTTCTATCTCTCTGTCTCTGTCTGGCGAGCGCACGCACCCTATAGCAAAAACCTCTCAAAAAAAAATATGATTTACAAAAAATGATTTAAGGCAAATAAACTATGGCTTTATGTATATATGTATTTTATTAGAAATGTGCAGCTGAAACAGAAAATTCGGAAGTTTAAAGAAAAACAGATGGAGGAAAAAAATGAGAAGTAGGATAGCACAGCAACTCCAGAGGGAAATCAGCTTTGAGTTACAATGATATTTCTTGTGACATTTAGGAGTGATTAGGACATTCTTCACTGAATCAAAAGAACATGAAAAGGGGCTGGCAGGTGGCATGGTGGTTAAGGGTGATACACTCCCACATGGCCAACTGCGGTTTGAGTCCCGGACCTGGTGGCTTGCTTTCTCACTCCATCCTCTCCCGGCCTCGCTCTGTTCCTCCCTGGTGAAATTAAAGATAAGTAAGTAAGAAAAAAAGAAAGTAAATAAATAGATGTTAAATAAAATAATTCTTAAAAAAAAGAGCAAAATTTAACATTCAGGTTCTCCAGGACCGTTTAGAACCCTAATTCCTTCTTTGTACCTCCCTTCTAGCCCTTTGGTCTCTCTCTCCTCTTGCTTCCTGATCTTCCCACATGATCTTGGCAGTCCTGAGCAGCCAAAGGTGATATGGTAACAGTATTCCCACAAAGGAGTGACACTTGGAGAGGAATTCCCAATGCTGTTCTTGCCTTGAGAAACACACTGGTAGCTCCTGGGGTAGGAGCTGTTTCTCCTGTTTCTTGGGATCCATGACAAAGGACTAAGTTTGCGTGGAGAATGGGCTAGGAGAAGGGCGCTTTGCAGTTCTTCTTTTAATTTATCTGTTTTGGTTAGGATGGATTCTCATATATCACATCATATCAACTGAAGTCCCTGTGTTTTCTTAAACCATTCAGGAAGCAGATCTAGGTACCACAAAAATCAAACTCTTTTCTTCCAAAAAAAAAAAAAAAAAAAAAGTAAGACAAAAACTTGGTGCTAAAGATTCTGTGTCATATCTGAGAACTGGGGATATAGGCTAATACTAGAGCTTTTTCAGAGGCTGATTATTCAATCTGCCACCTGCTATTTCCTGCCATCTGCTATTGGGATAGTTTCCTTCTGAACAGGTTCTCTGCCAAAGTAAAAGCTGAGAAAAGGAGAGGAAGTGAGAAATAGTATTTAATTTAGACTATCTATTAGTGTTCTGGTGAGAGATTTGGTAAAATTAAGATTTGAAGAGGTTTTCTGGATTTAGAATCACCTAGTCCTCTCCATTCTTTTGAATATCTTAGGTTTGGCTGGAAAATGTCATTCACCCCATTTTTTTTCCCTCTTACATAATTAGTCTCTTTAACATCAGAAAGACAGAAATATGTTAAACTAATTTCAGGACGAGAATAACCTGGACAGAGAAAAGTTCCCTAGTTGTAAGATCTAATAAAATCCTCTGTATAGGGAAGAAACAAAATACACATTTTAGTTCTTATTCATATTTTCTCTCACATTTCAAAATAGTAGTTGAGGGGACCAGCAGTTAGCGTAATGGCTATGTTGCTGGACTCCCCTGTAGTCGACCATGGTTTGCATCCCAGACTGGGTGCGTGCGTGTCTAAGATCCTGAGAGGAGAATGGAGGAGAAGGGATTGCGGCGTGACCATCCCCCCTGGGGGGTGATTTCTCGCTTTCTGTCTCTCTGTCTCTCTCTGTCTGTCTGGCAAGCACACAAGCCCTACAGCAAAAACCTCTCCCCCCAAAAATAAATAAATAAATAGTAGTTGAGCTACCTGAGCTCTTCTCCTTGTTACTCTGAAAGACTTGAGTTTAAACTGCAATGGCCAATTAAAAGTTAATCTTCGTATTAAATCCAACCTTCTCGCCTTCTCCAACGACCACTAAACTATAACTTTTTTGTTGATGGACTTTAAAATACACAGGATCTTCACAGAATTTATGGAAAATGGTGCCGTATGACAAAACTATCATGGATTTCTTTTATTTTTTTAAGGGGTCATATGATGGCGCCTCAGTGACAGAGCTGGTTGCTACCCACATGGGAAGGTTCCTATCTGCAAAATTGCCCCAAATGCGACTTGCTTAGGGAGAATGTAGTATTTGTCTGTCTGTCTCTCTCTCTCTCTCTCTCTTGTTCATAGAAGAAAAAAATAAACTTAAAAACATTTTTTTTAAAAAAGAAAATACTTGAGACCAGCAGTTAGCGTAATGGCTATGTCGCTGGACTCCCACGTAGTCGACCATGGTTCAAGTCCTGGACCCAGCGGCTTGGACTCATTCTGGGCGCATGTGCATGCATGCCCAAGATCCCAAGAGGAGAATGGAGGAGAAGCGATTGCGGTGTGGCCATCCCCCTGGGGGTTGATTTCTCGCTTTCTGTCTCTCTGTCTCTCTCTGTCTTTCTGGCGAGCGCACGCACCCTACAGCAAAAACCTCTCCAAAAAAAGAAAAGAAAATAATCAAGTGAAATACCAGGTGTATTGTCTCAATGATGATGTTCCTTCCTCATTAGCTTGGTGCTCAGTGGGTAAGTAAGGGCAGCCACTGGCCTTCTTAATACCAATTCCTCAGTGCTTCAGGTAATTCTTGGTACACATAAAGGACATTTTGCTTTCACCAAATACAATAAGAGCTCAAATCAATACATGTATTAAATAGTATTAAGTGCTAATCATTTTGCTAACATCTAAGTTCTACATGAAGAAATTACACGTTCTCTGTCTGCAGCATTTACAACCTAATTTCCAAAAGAATGAGCATTTAGTTTAACAATTACACAAGGTGGGGTGTGCTAAGTGCTAAAGGCAAGGGATTGCTGATGCTAAAGGTTTTCTGGTAGTATGACAGTCCATTTTCCTCTTAGAAACAAACAAAAGAAAAATGCCATTTTGCCTTCTTTACCCAAGATTCTTTGAAATCTAATCTTCATATTAAATCCAGTCTTCTTGCCTTCTCCAATGACTACTAAACTATAACTTTTTTGTTGATGGACTTTAAAATACACAGGATCTTCACAGAATTTATGGAAAATGGTGTAGTATGACAAAACTATCATGGATTTCTTTTCTTTTTTATCAAAATAAACTCTCACCTAATTTCATTTTCTCACAACCTTTTGAAGTTCCGGGGAAGAGTACCCAACCAATCACCTGTTCTCTTATTCATGATGGCAGATTGCTTCTAGGTGCTGAAGAACAGCAAGGATGCTAGTGAGAACCTAGCTATAGTCCTTCAAAATGCAAATTAGCATTTATTGAAAGCCAGTTGCTATCCTTCCAACATTAACTCCAACATATGGAAAAACAGAAAAGTATGCTTTTCTCAAAAGTCTCTTCTTCGCACACTTGATTTCTTATAAACCTAAAGGAAAAGTTACTGAAGACTTTCCACATCTCATTTAATCATCTCCATACATCAACACTTTGAGAGATTTGTCAAGAGTCTCACAGAGGTCTTCAATAAGTCCATCTCCTCTCCCATCCTACGACAGGGCACTTGGTATAATCTCTGCTCTCTAAGACCTAATCATCTAGACACACAACCACTTCAAGGATATTTTCAATTCTCCACATTAAACTGATTCAGGGAAAACAGTGAAACACACACACATATACATATATATATATATATATATATACACACGTATATACGTACATATACATATGTGTATATATATTCTGAAATACGCTGCCAAAGGGCAATGCCTGCACTTTTCAGCCAGGCAGAAAATGAACTCCTTCCTATGTCCCTATCAGTGTTAAAAGAGAATTATCATATAACTTATGTGAGTAGCTATCTGAGATATAAACTAGTCAAAACATTCATCCAGTGTGATCTAATTTCAGATGGAGAATTTGAGAAAAATTCCCATATCAATAGCTTCAAGCAGTTTAGACAGAAGAGTTGGGCACTTTTCAGAACTCCCAGTAGTAATATGGCAGGCAGGTAAGTGTCTGAAATGAGTACTTGCCTGGGAGGATTCTGCTGACTGCTGGACCAGCAATCTCCTCTTCAGCCAGGAGAAAGGCAAAAAGTCAAGAACACAACTAACATGTTGATTTTCCAACTTGCCTGCAAACAGACTGGCTTTTATTTTTGCCTGCTCTTACCACCAGCATGGCAGATTACAGTCGGCCACTGTAGGGAGTCCCTTCTGTGCCCCCAGCCATCAGCTGTTTGCTCACCTTCATAGAAGCTTTATTAATGCCTATGCTGGCAGGCTGCCAAGATACAGGAACTATCCAGTGTGGAAAAGATAAACAAATGCAACCCAAATAACTCCAACAGTGTTGTGCTCATGAAGGCAAGAAATACTCTGAGCTTCCGGCTTATAAAATATGAATAAACTTACAACAACTCTAAGGTCATGCATGTAGCTTGGCAGTAGGAGGGGCACAAAGAATGGAAGGTGCTCTCCAATGCTAACTCTAGTTCTGGAAGTTGGTATCCCATGGCTGAAGAGATCCCTGTCTACAGTGCTAAGTGGGGCTTCCAGTGAAGACAGCTTCCTAAGAAGTCAAATTATGGCCAATCAAAATAGTGGGAACAGAGAAGCTTCCTTTTCTCAAAATCCAGCCATACTTAGGGCTATTTGGGGCATTTGGCTATCCTATTGCTCCTTCAAGACTGATGTCCCCAGGAAAGAAGAACCGAATTACAGGCTGGAAAATTGATTCAGGATCCCAAGTCTTAAATAACATAGATTTCTTAGAAGGGGGAGAGGGGTGATATAAGAGATCAAGAGTTAAGAAGTAGCGGTAAAATACAAAGCTCTAGGAGGCTCACCCACATGGGAAGGTCCTGGGTTTTGTCTAGAAACCTCCCAGTATATATCTGGTACTGGGCATGCCCATGATCTGAGACTGGCAGAAGCTGGGGATAGATACGATGAGAAGACACTATTAGGGGTGCTGTCTCTCATGATCATGAAAGAAATAGATACACAGACTTAAGAGAGAGAGAGAAAAGAAAAACACCAGAGATTTACTGTGACTATATATAATTACATAGAATATACTTTAGTCTGTGTAAAAGTCACATGGCTTCCTATTTGTGAGCAAACTCATCATTCAGCTAAAAATTTTAAAAGTGGTACATAGCCTTTCTTCCAAGGAGTTCAAATAAAGATTTTCTCATTGTTGAATGGCAAAAGTGGCCATGCTCATAGGCTCTTTCAGTATCACAAATAAAAATGCTCCAGGCTGAGCAGAGATAATGTGCAGATGCCACAGCCTGGAGCCTGGGGGGCTCCACCATTTAGCTGCAAAGCTGGCTCTTCCATATGAATGAGCAAGCTTTCCACAATGTTTATCTGATCATGAGTGCCACCAACCTTAAACAAACACATGCAGCTTTTCCTCTGCCCTAGTGAATTCTGTATCCAGTGGCAACAGGCTTTACAGATGGAAACCTCAGCCAGGGAGCTGGGTACACAAGGAGATGGGAGAGGGGCCAGGACTAGGGGAGGGGAAAAAATGCCAAGAAAATACAGCTGGCTCCAAAGCCTATAGTGTGGACTGGGGACCTTATCAATGAAGCAAAGTTTGCACTGAGCAGAAGGGTTAAAGTGCTCTTGGAACCCAAGAGCAAGAGTGTCTTATAACTGTTTGAACCAGAATCTAACTAAATTGATGCTACTTGGTTTCTCATTCTAAGAAATAATTACTTTTTTTCAGTCTTGCTAGAAATTCTGCTTTCAGAATTATCAGTCAGAGCTAACAATTATTAGTTGCCTCCAATTACCACAAATAAAATAAAATCATGATGAGAAAATTTAATGGCCTTTACATTTTTGTGAAGTGTTTAAAAGAGAACAGATGTTAATATAGGAACTGATAATCAAAACATTAGTATTCAAAAGTGCTTTCCTTACCAATTCAAAACTGCTTTTCTTGAAATTACCAGCCGAACTTGCTATTGAAAGTAATTAGATTATTTAAGAAATTATGTGATCAGTAAAATGGGGGGCGGTAGGAATGGAAGACAACTGTAGACACCAGAGATAGTGTGAGAAGAGGGTGGAAAAGGGCAGAGGGTCAGACTTAGGGGTAAATATATAAACATGAAACTAGAAATGGAAAATTATTGATGATAACATGCATGATTAAGCCACTATACAGTATATTCTGAATGGGAAACCACATTTTGTATGCTGTGACGATGCTTAGGGGATGGATGTAAATGAATTAATTAAAAGAAAAAAGTTTCAGGAGGAAAAAAAAAAACCTATTTGATGACTGCAGTAAGATATATAGCCCCAGCTAGGTGCTACTTTATAGTATGTTCATTCTACTCACTGAGGTTTATGCCTAAAGTCAGACTTGTGTTCATAGATATGTATATTTCAGCTGTGCTTGCTAGTCAAAATATTTAGATTAATTAAGATCTTTAGTGAAT
>NW_006205575.1:379509-380267 GCF_000334495.1 Tupaia belangeri chinensis
TCGAACCACAACAGAAGATAAAGTACATGAGACTGAATTGGTGAGAGAATTTTTTGAGTTGAGTAAAACATTGCTGATTTTCTCCTAGGGTTTGTTATCCGGGTTTAAGGATTTGTGTCCTGTCTTGAGATGTCAATGGGTTCATGTACCTACCATTTGAACAGAATCCTAACCTGTTCCCTGGCTTTAAGTTTTCAGCAAAGTTCCTTAGTATTTCTTTGATTTAAGTCAAAATTGCTTTTCTTGAAATCACCAGGTGAACTTGCTATTGAAAGTAGTTAGATTATTTAAGAAATTGTGTGATCAATAAAATGTGGGGGCGGTAGGAATGGAAGACAACTGTAGACACCAGAGATAGTGTGAGAAGAGGGTGGAAAAGGGCAGAGGGTCATATTTGGGGGTAAATATATAAACATGAAACTAGAAATGGAAAATTATTGATGATAACATGCATGATTAAGCCACTATACAGTATATTCTGAATGGGAAACCACATTTTGTATGCTGTGACGATGCTTAGGGGATGGATGTAAATGAATTAATTAAAAGAAAAAAGTTTCAGGAGGAAAAAAAAAAACCTATTTGATGACTGCAGTAAGATATATAGCCCCAGCTAGGTGCTACTTTATAGTATGTTCATTCTACTCACTGAGGTTTATGCCTAAAGTCAGACTTGTGTTCATAGATATGTATATTTCAGCTGTGCTTGCTAGTCAAAATATTTAGATTAATTAAGATCTTTAGTGCATTAATACAAC
>NW_006205575.1:380449-403749 GCF_000334495.1 Tupaia belangeri chinensis
TGAGCCAATATACAGTGTATTCTGGATGGAAAATCTCTTTTTGTATGCTGTAATGATGCACAGTGAATGAATGTAAATAAATAATTTAAATAAAAATTTTTTAAAAAAATTTAAAAAAACTACAAAAAAAACCCCAGAACATTAGTATTAGAGATTAAAATCATTTTTTTGTGCTTGAGATCCCAGATTCTATTCTTCAAGGAGAATTTTAGTTAATGTTAACTGTCCATGAACATACGTTAAGCCTGAATGAAGTGCAAGAACCAAGTGGGCCAGCCCCACTGTGAAGCAAGGTGTGTTGAGAGTCAGATTCTACATGGCTGAATGCAGCTTGAATTTGGCCCAGAGGATTGGCAAACATGCTGAGTGCACCTGCACCTGTGGCCCAAATCCGGATGGGATGAAGAGATGGAAGAGAAAGGACTGCACTGAGACCATGCCCCTCTGGGCGCGGAGGGGGTAGTGCTAACTCTCTGGCAAATATACATGCCCTCTGGCAATTAAAAAACCGATGATGATGATGATGATAATAATAAAACTTAAAAAAAAAAAAAAAAATCTCCTCCAAGTACAAGAATCTCTTCCAAAATACAACTCCCTGCCCTGCTCCACCACTAAAGGTTAACTAGTCTGGGCTTGAATATTTTCAATGAAGTCACTATCTAACTCACAATGCAGTTAAAAATGTCTTTCTTTAAAAGTTCTAATTTTTTTTTTGTCTTTCAAAGTCAGATTTTCAAAGATACAATGTATGAACAGCAAAATCCCGATTTTGTGGTGTATAGTTTTACAAATTCTGACAAGGTGCATCCAGTTGTGTAACTACACAATCAGGATGTAAGAACAGCTCTATCACCGTAAAGATTCTCCGATACCCCCTTTGTAGGCACATTTTCAAGGTCTGCTGGTCAATTTAAACAATTTTATATAGAAAACCTCCTTGGATTCCTTTTGAGACTCAGAGTTAATAATTTTATGAAAGGACAAGCAAATAAGGTAATAAAACCACAATTTCCATCTTTGGTTGGTTTGTAATTAACATTCTGCCAATTTCCAGAAAGAATATGAAAACATTCAAAACTCAGTTTGCGAGCAGTTTTCTCTGAGTCCTACTTGCAGTCATTAGACCTTCTGGTATCACTGTGTGCCATTCTAAAAAGGGCGATAAGTAAGCGGATTTTCGGTAAAGAATAACAGGGGCATAGGCTTTTGCAAATGTGAAGTGCTAAATAAATGCAGCAGAATAACACATTTTTTGAAATGAAGATGTGTAACAGAGGGACTTGTTAGATATCAAGGTTAAAACCTGAATTTGCCAGACTCAGAGCTTAAAAACAAGGCCATTAGCATTTCACCTGGAATCACACTGGTATAAATAAAACATACTAAAAACTCCAGGAGAAACGCTCTTATTTTCCATGTTCTCTCATGAAACAGAAAGCAATCACAGTAGGGCATATGTCACCAAATCCTGCTCTCACTTCTTTCTGATCTGGCTACTGTTCTGTCAGAACTTCATCTCAATGTAGGAGAACACTTCATATACATTTACTAATCCTGTGCTATCCCTGTTGAGGGAATTCTTCTAATTTCCATCTTAAAAATGACATCTCTCCCTTTCTGACAAGGAAAAAACTATCTGCATGTTAGTTCTAGGCTGTGTTGCTCTCTCTCTCTCTCTCTCTCTCTCTCACAGTGACTAAAAACGCCAGTCGGAATTAAGCTGGTTGTTCTGGATCTAAAGTCTGGAATACTATATTATCAACCTCCCAAAGGCAATTCATATGGATAACCAGGTAGGATTGTTTTAGGGGGAGAATGAGAGAAGAAAACAGTTATCTGAAATGATCATGGAGGCAGTCCTCCTTGTGAAGGTTCTAAGAGCAGAAATGCCTCTCTTCAAGGCTGTCTTTGTAGCCACAACTGACCTGTCTGTGCAAACGTACCTATGAGCACCCAGCAGGATCTCATTGCCACTCTACAGCAGCACACACACACTGGCTCACAGGTTAGCTTCACAACTGGGAGACAATCACTAAAAGTCAAGGACAGGCTAATGGGAGAGAGCCTTTGGCAAGGAATAACAGGAAGCTGAGAAAAATTGGGTTTTGGAACCAGTTCTGTCTATAAAAGCATATAAAATTGTGGGAACTGGTTTGGTTTGGGCACAGAAAAGGGAATATTTTTGGTTTTGAGTAGGAAACCTATGTGCAACAAACGAGCCAGTTTTTAAGAGATGCAAACATTTCCTGATGTCTTCTAAAGCTTTGGCTAGAATGCCGCACAAAACTTTTGCAAAATCATAAATAATACAATGACTAAAACTGGAAACTCGAATATATTAATTAATCACTAGTACACCTGAAAAATACGAATGAAGGGAAAGATAAGATTTGAAATAAAACAAAAGAATAGAATAGAAATAGAAACCAGAACTTCTGGAGTTTTCTAAACTTAGAAAAGTTGTTAGAATTAGGTCTGCCACAAAAGAAATGAGCAGGCAAAGAGCTTGGCCAGGGAGATGCAGCACACCAGCGTAAAGCAGGGAAGAATTAAGCTGACCTTGAGCAGATTTGCGTGTGTGTGTGTGTGTGTGTGTGTGTGTGTGAGATTACGGATTTCTTTAGGGGTATTTCTAGGGAAGAGAAACTCAGCACTAATCTGTATTTAAGAACCAGATTTTTTTTTTTTCAATAAAGAATAAAAGCATTTCAGTGTTTTAAACGTTCTTATTCTGAATACATGATAATGTTGATTTCTTAAGTCTTTGTTTATAGCAAAAATAAAATTGGACTTATTTCCAGTTAGACAACTTAAATTCATAGTGGGTTTCCCTTTCTGTAACTTTACTGACTCCCTTATGAAGCTTCTAAGCTCCTTTTTTTTTAAATTAAAAAATGTTTTACATATTTATTTCTTCCGAGAGAGCATGAGGGAATGCATACTCCTATCTCCTGCACCCAACACGATCTTGATGCCACAATCCACCTCTAGCTTCAGCTAGCCCAGCTCATGGGCACACATGAACCCAGCATGGAGGTCCCCAGATGTGAACCAGGAACCTTCTCACATAGGTCGGCCTTGCCCGGTGTTGCATTTTACTGTTGTACCATTGTCTGTTTCCTTCTTTAAGCAGCTTCTAAAAGCCAAGGGACAAGTTATCTATCATTTGTGTCCTGTAATTATAGATATTTGATGAATTGGCAAAGTGACCACACCCCTAAGACTGCATAAATACCACTAAAATATGTTGAAATTAATGGCATTATTCATATTTGAAACAGTAATCCACTTCTGGTGTTAAAGTATCATTCTGCCTAAAGAGTTGAAGCCAGGAGGCAATGCTGCCCTTTTTGACTGTAGAAAGCTGGCAGAGATCAGAGATGGCAGAGGAAGTGAAATAACATGTGGTCACTGTGGAAAGCCACCTACTTCTCACTTCTTCCCTCTACTATTTCCTTCCCACAATACACAAACACATGATGAATGGAGTAAGTTCAGGGAACAGACAAGCTAATAGAACAGTGAAACCACCAAAGATGAGGACAGAAAACAAAGTACAATACATGGGTTCAAAGACTTCTCCTACAAAGGCCTCAATCAAAAAAATCACAGATCCTTTTCAACACTGGAAGAGACTTCCAGCGCTATCTTGGTCTAAGTATACTGGGGCTGGGGAAAGAAGAAAAGTTTACATAGCATTAGAGAATCTCTAACTTATTGCTGTTAGGAACTTTCAACATCCTTCATTCTTTGAATTACTGAGAACTTGTTTATTAGGCCCTGTAGCAGGTGATGTGAAATTGTTTATTCTAATTCCTTTACTGTATAGATGAGGAATCCTGATGTCCATTGAGATTACATGACTTACCAAAGATGAGCAGTGACAGCAGGACCTACATTTAATCTCTATTCTCACTAGTCTATCCTTCTTTTATTGGTCGGGCATTTTTTAAGAGCAGCCTTTCTGCAGTTTCACAATGCTCTCTAATACAGTGAGAAATAAACATCTCTACTAATTTAAAAGCAGAATCTGGAGAAAAATACTCAGGCTGTGAAACAGTTCTGGAATTGCCCTAAACTAGCTGTTTACCTTTAGAAAGTCACTTGATCCCTTCGGGTTTCAGTTCCTGAAACTGTAAAATGAACATGTAGGATTACCTGGATGGCAAACTCAAATGTTTATAGGGGCCAGCCAGTTAATATAAATGCATGACTCTTGTAAGACAATAGGGGCGAAGCTGCTTGGGTTACTATCAAGGAAGCGCCTTGGCTACACTGTTTATGAAAACACACTCGGCCAAACAAAGTACATCTCAGCTCTGGACTAGACCAGTCCCATGTGACTCCTTCTAGCACTTAAGTTTAATGAATAACAACCTTATATCCATTCATTAAAACAGTAGTCATTTACAAGTTTCTATTAAACTAGAAAAATGGCAGTGATATAAATAAGTGAATAATGATTTAAAGAAACCCAACTACCATTCAGTCCACAGCTGATCTTAATGTATTCCACCAGCCTCCATTCTCTGGCCACGTGAGCATCATTTTACTCACTTTGGGCAACCAACAGAAATCCTTATGGGAATGGCAGAGCCTGCAACTTGGCATATAGAATTTCAAGATGAAATAATATAATCACTGAAGAGAAATTCAAGGTCCCTAAAGAACATTTTCATTAAAGATAAAATTTTGTAGGAAATAAAATTTTCAGCAATTATTTTCTCTGAGTAAAGTATGTTCTCCTCAAAAGAATATTTAATTGCTATTCCTTTATATCTAAGCCAGCCATCCAAAGTAATATTCCTACACAACATAATTATTTTGTATATTGTTACATTCTTTTACCCCATAAGTAAGTTACTGATAACCAGTAAAAATCATCCAAAGATGTCACCACAATAACTTATTTTGGTATCAGACTCCTGTTATCTGGCAGTCCCTAGAGCAGAAATAACTGAATTATTTAAAAAGGGGAGAGTGACATAGGGTAGACATAGGGATATTTAGATCTTACTTGACAGTTTCTGAAACTATAAAAACAAACAAACAAAAATCACTATTCGCAGTTTAAAAAGGAAGGAAATTTCAAAATCGAGATTTTTGTCACATAGGAAAATTAAAGCAATCCTTCTTTCTTATGCTGCCCCAAATCAGAATGAGTACATTAATTTATTTATTTTCAAAAGTTTATCTATGTATTTCTTCCATGAGCAAAAGAGAGAGAGGGGGAATGTATTTCTAATGATCTTATGTCATGATCCACCCACTACCTTCAGCCAGTCCCAGATCACAAGTATGTGCCTAGTGTACTCAGGGAGGTCTCCAGATGTGAACCCAGATCCTTCCAATATGGGACTGCCTTGAAGAACACTGCACTTTACCTCTGTACCACTGTCTGGCCCCAAGATAACAATAATAGGTAGTTTCTCTATTTAGTTCAAGCCACGCTCAAACCCAATTTTCTAAAGACGGAATATTCCAAATTGTACAAACATAACATGATAAGAAAATTGTTAAGAATGTACAAATGCAAAACTCATGCTGTTGGAAGGCAAGGGCCAGAGACAATTCCTTTTACTATGACAACCTTAAGAAGGAACAGTTACAAATTTTGAACTTGGAAGAGCTATTGCTTTAGTAATAAAGCAAATACAAATAACAAAGCAAATACAAAGAAAGGTCTAGGGTCATGTGTTCTAGCTGGCAAATCTTCCATGAAAACGCCATGCTGCAGCTAAACAAAAGCTCTTAGGCCGGCCCAGAGGAGAGAATGAATAATTTGAAAAACATCTTTTATTGACTGAGAAAATCTAAAAAATGTCTCAAAGTGCCAGGAGAGCTGCCTCAATGTGACTGCCGGCAGCTTTCCAAAGTCCCTCTGCTTTTCTAAGCATGAGTCATAGGAAAGAAGAAAGTGCTCTCTGGCAAAGATATAGACTTTCCTTTTTGGTTCCACCCCCCTAGCCCCTTTTATTTTATTGAAAAAGAAAAACACTTTGATGGATAATAGTTAAACAGATTCCAGACAGGCTGAACTGAAGAAGCTAGAACACCAGGGAAACAAAATATCATCGCAGAAGTCTCTATTGTTTGCCCCTGTGAGCCACAGACGCAGGGAAGCGTCTTCTGCATGCTAAAGAGGGTTGGGCCCATTGATCATGTGTCAGGTCATGGCTGCATGTTGGGAGAGGAGAGAGAAACAAGTTATAAAAACACCCCTGCTTCCCTAGCTTCCTAAACATCATTAGCTCATATGCTGGACAAGTACACTGAGCTGGATGGGCCTGGAGTTTGTCCTTTATGAACGCACATTAAGTGGAATTTCAAGCATGGCACCAATGTAGGCTGTCTACATGTACAAGACTGCTACAATAAATCCAGGCTTCAGTGAACAGGTACAATTTTTCCTTTATTAATTTTAGGCAAAAACTAAGTGAAAAGAGACCTCTTTTGGGGGGGGGTGTCTTTTTTTAAACATAGTTTCAACACCGAATAAAAGTGGAATGTTGAATTAGGCAGTTCTACCTCTGTACCTCTGCGGGATTACTTATCACAGCTGAGTGGAGCATTTGAAGAGGGCAGAGCTGCTCTCCTCTGCCTCTCACCATTCATCAAGCTACTATGAATCAAGACATTATGCTAAGCGCTATGTGACAAAGATGGGTAAACACAGTCATTGCCTTCAATGAGGTTACACTGGGATTAACAAAAATAACTATTCTTTCAGCATCTCCAGCAAGGTTACAAGGTTAATTCATAAGCATCACTGGCAATTCCACATTTACATGGTCTCATACAAGCGAGTATTTTTTTAAGCATTTTTTAAAAACATTATTTCCTTCATGAAAGTGACAGGTAAGACAAGCACCCTCAACTTAGCCACCTTCCCAGCAGCCAGGATAAGGTGTGGGCACACCCAGCACCTAAGGTTGACCGGAAAACTGAATGTGCAGTCTTCCACATGGACCCAGATCTGGCTGGGTAGGAGTCACTGCTGTACTACTCATCTGGCTTGATTTTTAAAATATTGGCTCTCAATGAATTTAACTTTTCTCTTTCTAATAATATTGTTTTCTTTGGGTATATTTCAGAAGTAAAATGCTACAATATAGATAAAATTATGTCTTCATTTGATCCCTTTTCAGACCAGGAAAGTTGGTATCCATCACTTTCATGTAAGTTTTATGCCTTCTACGACCTATGACGTGTACTGGGTAGAGTATCATAAGGTACATGTACCTTTTTTGGGGGGAGAGGTTTTAGCTATAGGGCACGTGTGCTCGCCAGAAAGACAGAGACAGAGAGATAGAAAGCAAGAAATCACCCCCCAGGGGGGATGGCCACGCCGCAATCCCTTCTCCTCCATTCTCCTCTCGGGATCTTGGGCACACATGCACACGCACCCAGTGTGAGTTTAAGGCACCAGGTCCAGGACTTGACTGGGATCAACTACATGGGAGTCCAGCGACATAGCCATTATGCCAACTGCTGGTCCCAGTACATGTACCTTTTAACTGCATCCAAGCGCCTGTCTGAGAGATGGGCTAAATCACGGCACTGGGTGCTGCTCAGGGGCAGAGAGCAGGGAAAGAACTGTTATGTCGGACACCAGAGAGGACTGAATGCCACCTTTACTCTGGAGACTACCACCACCTGCCACCACGGAAACCCCTGACAAAGTGATGCTCTGTGTTTAAACCCAGTCCTGACTCTCCTACTGATTCAGCCGAGTCATTTAACCTAAGAATCAGTTTTCTCATTTATGAAATAAAGGTCAGAATGCCTTAATCACTAGATTACTATGAAAACTGAATGAGAATTAGGCATTCTGATAGCTTTTAATCACTGTTGGAACCAAACATATTAGCAATATGCACGCATACAAGTAGTAGTAGTATATTATAGTCTACTCGAGTTAGCACTTGGTGTTATCTGTCTGGTATTAGTTAAGTATGTCTTTTCTAAAGCTAAAAGGCTAGCAACTGTCTCTGGTAGTAGAGAAGTAGTGAAGACACAAGATTTGGCATCAGAAAGAACTCGCTCCTACTTTACAATGTCAGAAAACCTATTCCAAATCTGACTTAGGATTCAAATCTGCAGAACAGGAGTAAAAGTTGTACCCACTTCGGGGCTAGCTCCATGTCGCAATGGTAATGCGCTGCTCAAGCGAAGTCAGACCCCAAATGGCGGCCACAGTTTAAATCCCTGCCTGGGGCACACAGGGCATGCACATGTATGTCCAAGATCCAACAAGGTGGAGGCTGGCGGACGGGGATTGTGGCATGCCCAGACTCTTGGGAGGGAACCCTTTTCTTTCCCTCTTCTTCACACACATACTCTTATGTGTTAGCAGAGACATTCTACCATGAATAAAGAAAAAAAAGTGTGGGACAGCAGATGGCATAATGGTTATGCTGCTGGACACCCACGTAGTTGACTATGGTTCCAGTCCTGGACCCGGCAGCTTAAAACGCATGCTGGGCGTGTGCATACATCCCCAAAGTCCCCAGAGGAGAATGGACAAGATGAGATTGAGGCATGGTCAGCCCCCCTCGGGGCGGGGGGTGATTTCTCACCTTCTGTCTCTCTGGCAAGCACATGTGCCCTATAGCAAAAAATCTCTCTCTTAAAAAAAAAAGGTGTATTCACTTCATATGGTAAAACTGGATTGATAAGAGGATTAAGGACATAATAATGTCAGTAAACTGAGAGTACAATGCCTGGCACATAGTTCTGATGGCCTTGGCAGAGCAGCAGACAGCAACCATATTCAAAAGGCCACTGAGTTCAGTGTGAGCTCTTACAGCTATTTCCACAGTGCTGGGTAAATGTGTGCAGTAAATACCGGACACACACTAGCTAAGGAGGATGGGATAGGATAGGAAGGGCAGGCAGGGCAGGATCACTAAGAGGTAGAAGAGACCGTTGCCCACTGACTCCTCTTGAAATAGTCTCAAGGCCAACCAGTGCAGGGGTCAGGCTGATGAATGGTAGCAGGATTTCTGATCTTATTTAGATAGGGAAGGTGAGTTAATTTAGCTTTGGATTCATTTCCATAAGCTTGGAAAGACAGAGTTACAATATAATACAGTTTATCTATGAGTCCTCTGTCAGTTCACAGGCTTCCAGTCTTTGGACGTGGATGGAGCAAACAAATAAGGAGTCGGGGATAACTACAGAAGATAAACTGAACCACTCAAAAGAGAAATGCTGCTCCTGCACTGGATCTGTATTTGAGGAAGATCTCAGAAGGAAGCAGGTTCTATGAACATGCCATTCTTCCAAGGCTGGGAAATAAAGGAGAAGAGTAACAGAACAGAATCTCATCAACACTATGTGATCACAGCGAAGTCTGTTATCAGTAATACTGTACTGCATATATTCCTGAGAACGAATACTTTTAAAAAGATGTAGCATACTTAGAGTATGCTTTTATCTAGGACTGAAGATCTTTAAAAGAAAAAATAAAGTCACAACAAAAGAGAGCTTCTTTTGCTCTGATCAGTTTGCAGAAAATCTTTGAATGAGAATAATAAGGAAAATAATGAAAAATCCTACTAATTAAATTGCATTGGACACTTATTTTGTGCCAGGCATTATCCTAAGTATTTTAAATACACTTTTCTCTTTGTTATAGAATAGAGAATTGAAAAGGAAGGGGACAGAAACCTAGCCTAATAGCCTATCAGAAATCGAATACAGGTGGTTTTCTCTTAAACAGTGTTTGGGACAGAATGCTAGTGGTTGTTGAGCATCAGAAGTAGTTAGCTTACATTTAGATAGCCTGTGTGATGAAAAATGCATTACTCTGAACACTAGAAATGCACGTGGCATGGCAAGATAACTTTCATCTCATGCCTTTGCCAAAGTAGTCTGGCAGTACTACTTTTGGGGAAAGGCTCAAAAAACCCATATGCCTTTTCTCTTAGGCTGGCCCATTTTCCCAGAGAGGACTCCTCTAACTTCTTTACAGAGAGGTATAATGGGCCTTATATACCCTAGTCCAAAGTCTTTCTGGTTCAGTGTTAAGAAAGAAAACCACCAGTCTTCTGCTAGAGTCACAGAGAAACAATCTGGGTATCTTACTACCTCTTCGGGAGACTTCTAGTCAACCTTTCTGTTTCAGCTCCACTCACAGGAGTCAGCATCTTCTGTATGTGTCTGTGTGGGAACATGGCTCCCATGACACAGGCTGCCTTGCTTCTGGACTTCCTCTCGACAGCTTAAGGTGTAGTTATCTTTTCCTGTTAGCAAATGTGTTATTTCTCATCCACCTGTTTTCCAGCTTTGAACATTTTGTTTTTCTCCTCTTTTGTCCTTTGTTTTGTATAATTCTGCCTTTTCTACTCTTTACTGTCATATTTTGAGGTTTTCCTAGTTGGAACAGAGATAAGTGCTCATGTGTTCAGCCATGTTTAGACAGAAGACTTAGTTTACCTACTTTATATATGTATGATAAGAGAGCACACATGTGAGCATGAGAGAAAAAGAGTGAGAGAAAGAGAGAAAGAGAAAGAAAAGCAGATGTCTCTCTTGCTTATGGACGAAAGAGGTAAATAAATTTTAAAAAGATATTATGATACAGTTGCGAAACTGTAATAGTCACTCTTTTTTTTTTTTTTTCCTGGAAAAATTAAAGGAAAATCACATGTAACAATATAATTCAGGGTTACTCTGACCAATGAAAGATAATTTAAAAAGCTTGGCAAATTCTCTCTTGAAAAAAGGTAGGAAATTATGTAATATTGCAACAGTTTCTTAATTTAAAGTGTGAAATCTCAGCCAAATTCATAGGATATCTCATTACTTTTTAAAAAATGAAGTGTTTTGAGCCAGCTTATGGCATGGTGGTTAAGGTGGCTGGATTCCCCCATGGCCAGCCATGCGGTTTGAGTCTTGGACTTGGCAGTTTGAGAAACAAGCCAGGCATGTGTATGTGTGCTTGCCCTAAATCCAGAAAGTAGAGAGAGAGATTGAAAAATTTTATATGATCATTCCCCATGGGGGGTGCTTTCTCTCTCCCGCTCTCTCTCTCTGGTAAGCACAACACCCTCTGGCACCAAAAACAAACAAACAAACAAACAAACAAACGTTTTATCTATATCTGAAGAGCCAAGAAGCTAGGGGAATGGTTCTCACAAGACAATGAAATCAATACAAGGACTACCTAATGTAGGTTGAAGCCTAGCAGAGTACAAAGGTGTTTATGGAGCCCCTTTAATACCACAGCCTTGCTTCCTGGTGTAGGTGCATGTGTATAGAAGGGAGGGAAGGAAAAAGGAACATAGAAAAAAACAGAAAATGAAAAGGGAAATATAATAACCATTCTCTTGTTATCTTCATGGTTGACATAGAGCTAAATACCATTTCCCTCTCCTGGAGATATATATGTGAACCCTTTTGCTTCTATAAAAGGGACAGTGACAGCCTAACAAAGAGGTAGAAAAATGTCAGAATTTAGTAGCACATTAGAACAGGCAATAAGGATCTCTTTTTCATTTCTATAACAATATAGCACATAATAGCACCTGCTTCCTCTATTAAATATAATTGAGCTTTCCATTCCTTGCAAATGCCACATGGGGTGTGACATTACACACAGCCATGACATTAGGTACATTTTATTTTGTACCAATTCAATGGATAAAAAAGACTCAAAGGGTTGAGTTAAAATTTCTGCTTTAGTGAATTTAGGTCATTCAAAACTAGGACTGCTGTCTGCAATGTTTATTAGTCTTTAGTTTCTGGCTACCACTGTTCTTTTCTTTAGCCGAGTGCCTGCTGCCAACAAATATGAGTGTCATTTGTTGTCACTGAGTCAAAGTAAAATGAGGACTTAGTAGCTTCATACAGAAGAGCATGCAGATTTCTTGCTATGCATTCAATATACATAAATACTTCTGAACTACGGATAGCAGAGGTGAACAAAGGGCGAAGGGCCTATTACTAAGTCCGTACCAACCTGCCTCCATGTAAACACTCATCAGGAATTGCTACTTAACCACTGTTAGATGTCCATGCCTCAAGCAATTCTTTTATGCTTAGGCACTCAAGTTCACAATACAGAGATACAATCAAAAATAAAATCAGTGCTCCACCATTTTTTTAACTCTTTCCTCATTGTAGTCACTGTGCTAACTGCTTTTGAAAGATTATTTCATGTACTTATTAAAACAACACTATGTATGCTAAGTACACTATCTCCATTTTACAGATGGGAAAGTTGAACATCAAAAGGTTAAATAACTTTCTCAAGGTCATACAGTTAATATAAAACAAAGCCACAATTCAAGCCCAATGCTCTTGACCACTAAACTATACTGCCTGATACTAAAATGTGGTGATTTGAGGAGCAATGTCTTACTAACGTTCTACCAACAATTGAGACTTCTTCATGCCCCTTCAGGGTATCAATAGTAAACCAGGAGTTGTTATTCCAGTTAACATCTACCTCCGGAGAAAGGGGCAGTTAATTAAAAATTCTGATTTGTCATTTCAAAAGTTAAGGATAAAATCACTTCATTTCAGTCATGCTGAATGAAAGCCATTACCTGTTTCTCTCCTGGTCCTGGAACACAGAATCATAAATAGATTTAGCAAGACATCTCAGTCCTAGAATTTCCACTCTTTCTCACTAATGACAATCAAGTATCACTATTTTCTATTGTCTCCTCGATGACCATATGCATCTACAGATATCGCATACATGCTATCTGTATAGATCTGATATACTCATGTATTAAGTCATTGTGTGTTTTGTTCCTCTACAGGTTTATAATGCACTCACACATAAGAAACTGCTACAAGTGGAATAATATGTACTTAACATTTAAGAAGCACAGTTATAGCCATTCCAAAACTTTAAATAATGAGTAAAATAAAATATAAAAGGAGAGGTATGTAGGAGAAAGGACCTGTGGACCTGGGCTAACTCAGTGGTGAGACTTCCCATGATTAAATACTGAAGAGCTACAAAGGGACTCTTCAAAATCTGCATTTGCCTTCTTCACTTTTTTCTTTTTCTTTCCTTTTTTATTTGAGTTAGGGTTTTGCTATGATGCTCAGCCTCAGCCCCCCAAGTATTTGGCAATATAGGTGTGAGCCTCTGTACCCAGCTTACTTTTTTCATTCATAAACTACTGAGCCTGGAATGATTATGCAGACTTGGCCAGGAGCTCTTTGACAATTTCATTACACAAATTATATTGACTGAGCCTCAAAGTACTGCTGTTTCTCTTCGCACCCACTCATCCAGAGTCATGTAACACTGCAGTGGATGAAACTGCAGAAATATGTGGGTGAGGCAGCAAAAGTATGGAAAGAAGATTTACTGAGAATCATTCTATGTGATCTGCTTACAGGCATTTTGCTAAGTAATTCTCGAAACAATGAATCTGTTATTTTCTTTGTTTTCAGAGTTTCTATGCTGACTCATGCCACATTAGCAAACCTCCAGAATAAGATTAAAAACATTATGAGACTCTTTCCAGCCTAATGCATTATATCCATTGATCGTCATAAGATATTCCTGTTTTTGTTTTTTAAAATTTGGCAGACGGTGTATGTGCTCACCAGAAGGAGACAAAGTGAGGAAGCATTCCTCGGTGGAGCATGGTCACGCTGCAATCACTTGTCCTCCATTTCCATTTTTTTTTACAAGGGGGAGGGGCAGGGGATGATGATTTTGGGCACGTGCATGCACTTGGCACACTTTCAAGCCATGAGGCCAGGATCCAAACTGCAGGGTCAACTGTGCGGGATCTGGCTCCCCTAACCACCATGCTACAGGGCCAGCCCAATATTACTGTTCTTTTAAGATCCTGTTGCATGATCCTGTACTAAACAACTAGACATGCCAGTTTTGTAATCTCAGGTTTTAAGGCAGTCCCTAAGATGATTTCCTAAAGAAATACAAATGTAAGAGCAGGACAGGAGAAATTCAATCATCTATAATTCATAATTTATATACTACTGACTGGAAGGAAAATCAGACATAGGGTTATCTCAGGTACATAAAACTTTTGCTTTGATTCTCTCTCTCTCTCCCAACTTTATAATTTGTAATGATTTTTGGTGACATTTTCATATAACTGTACATATGCCAACCCTATTACATATATCTATGTACCTTTGGGAAAATCTGTTACAGTTCCCACCTCTGTAAAATGAGTTAAATTAGAAGACTGTGAAAAGCACAAATAAACTAAGAATCTATAGTATAATCCTGCCTTTGAAGGCTCATAACTGCTCAGATTGTTTTTTCTCCCTCTGTAGACATTTTTCTCCCCTAGCTGGTAAGTCTACTTCTCATTGAGAGCTACTATCAAGAAACTGACCACTATGCCTGCTACATTCACTTATACTCCTAAATCAATTGAATATGGCCTTGTAGTGGCTCCATTGCTACATGTGCATGGGTTTTATGCAAATTATGTTTTGGAAGACTAAATTCTATATTCTGGGCTGTGATAGAAATAAATGGATTTTTATGACACTCCATAGGCAGCAGTATTTTACTACTGTTATTATTTACTTGGGTTGTAGGGGTGGTGGTAAAGAGAAGAGAAATTTTAAAGACAGCTGTCTCAGTTGAGATGGAATTAGTGAATATTTGGACTAGCAGAGGAGCTAATGAAGGACTTGGTCTACGAGAAGGTCAAAGACTTAGAGACTGACTAGGCACCTTATAGAATCCAGGTACCAGAACATCTACAAATTTCAAGAGTCTAAGACACAGATGACATTAAAGAACTCTGTCCATCAAAGAAGCTGGTAAGCAAGCCATAAGAGAATGGATCTCTTATTCCAACATGCACTCATACTCAATACGTGATATAAAGAAGTCTGTGTCCTCTGATGTTTGTTTTTAGAGGCTTACCAATCAAAAGAAGACAACAAATTTTGTGTTTTTAGGGTTGACTATAAATGATTTCATCTATGATTTCAGTAACCAAAGACTTTGAAGAAATTTAAGTGTAATGGTTTGAATATTTTTGTCCCCTACAAGACTTGTGCTGAAACTTAACCCCAAATGCAACAGTGCTGGGAAACAGAGGCATTTAGGTCATGAGAGCTGAGTCCTGAAAAGTGAACTAATGTCACATAAAAGAGCGTTAAGGAAGCAGGTTCATGTTTTCCTTTCCCTCTTCTGCCAAGTGAAGAACAGGGTTCTTCTCTGGAGAATGCAGCACTCAAGGCACCATCTTGGAAGAAGTGCTTGGGCTCTTACCAGCACCAAACCTGCCAGAACCTTGGTCTTGGCCTTGCCAACCTCCAGAACTGTGAGAAACAAATTTCTGTTATTGCCCAAGTGTGTTTGTGTGTGTGCCCAAAATCCTGAGAGGAGAACGGAGGAGAAGGGATTATAGCATGGCCATCTCTGAGGGGTGATTTCTCACTTTTCTTTTCTCACTATCTCCTTCTCTGACTCTGGTGAGTGCATGCACCCTATAGCAAAACTACCAAAAAAAAAAAATTAAATAAATAAAAATAAACCTGTTCTTTACAAATTATCCAGTCTCAGCTATTCTTTTACAGTAGCATAAAATGGTATAAGACAGTAGGCAATAAAATAGCAAAGCTGCAGATGACTATTAAATCTGTATCCCCAGCCCAAATGCCCCCCAACTATAGACCTACATATTCTATCATCTCTGGACATCTCCAGACTTCACATAGGCTCTTTAAATATACCATAGCCAGGAATGAGCATATACTATGCTCTACCTTCTTCCTTCCCAACCACAGTTCTTTCTATATTCTTGATCTCCATTGGTCTGAGATCACTTAAACTCATGAAGATCACCCAAGACAGAAAACTCCATGCTCTGAATTCTATGACCAGACTGAACATCTGAACACCTGTTAGCCTCTGTTCTACCCAGTCTAAAAACCCAATTCCCCAGTGGCTTCTTTACAAACTCCCATTTGATAACCTATTTTTGAATGTAACAAACTATCTTTTCTGATATAAATATAGTAATTTTCACATAAATTTAGCCATTATGGAAAAGTAGAGAGAGGTAAAAATTTAATTCTCACCATGCAGAGCTGGCATTATTTTGTTTGTTTAATTAGTTCCCTAGCGATAAACAGTTAAGATGTTTCTTTTTTTCTTACTATTATAAACAAAGTTATAAGGTAAAATCACTACATAATAAGATATGTACCAGGTACAAAAGAATTTAATCTAACAGTAAAATAGTTAAATAGTCAAAATGTTGTTACAAATAAATTGTTAAAATGTTGTTACAAATAAATAGTTGGTTCAAAATATATACTGAATGCTAGGCTTTGTTTCCAGGGCAACAGAATGCCAAGTTTTGTATTACTTTCTGCAATAATTAACTAAATAATTTACATTTAAGTGGCACCTTCAACCTACTTCTGAATAATGTTACATTGGTGTGATTATAATGCTGATTGGGAAACCCGTGATTTAAAAAAAAAAATAACAAAAAACAACAACAGTTCCTATTCGCTTGTAGGTAAAATAAGGTAAAAAAAAATTATTAGTGCCCTTGGATACAGTATTGCATTTTTGTACTAGATTAGAAGAGTGGAATAAGAATAAGAGTACTGTATTCATATAGTATTTATGTGTATCATGAGAATTGCTGACAAAATGTACTGTCTGCACTGTGAAGGAGAACAAGGATTATTCATCACTATACACAACTTCTCTCCTGTCAATTGCTGGCCTTAAAACAAGTGTAACATAGAGATTTCATGTGTAGGCCAATTCCAGGCTATTGGAAGTGGCTGGATACTGCTATATTGAGCAGGATTCTGAGGTTGAGTCACAACATCTGAAATAAGCCCCATGATCAGAATGACATCAGCCAAGAGGAGACATCAATTGTGGCAATACAAATGCAAGTTATATGCCATAGCTATAAGAGCACCTATCCAGCCTAGCTTAGCAGTTGGTAGCATACTCAACTGCAGTACTAGACACCACAGGGCCAACAGTGGGGTTTGAATCCCTGGACAGAGACCTGAAACATGACAGATACAGAAACATGCCCAGGATCCTGATGAGCTGGAGGGTTGGGGAAAAGGGTTCACAGCATGACAAGACCTACTGAGGATGCTTCTCTTTCACTTCTTTCCTCTCATGTGCATGTGCTCTTTATCATGAATAAAAAAAACAACTCCCTACCTACCACAAAGAAACACAAATTACCAATCTCCTCTGCACCAAAACCTAAGAAAAGATAAATTAAATTGCAATTCACCAAATTAAAAAAAATTAAAAAAAGACTTTTGTTAATTAAAAGATGTCAACAAAAAGTCAAAAGGCAACCTACAGAGTAGAAAAAAATATTTGTAAATTAAACATCTGATAAAAGTCTAATATGCAGAATATACAAAGAACTCTTACAACTCACCAACAAAAATATAAACAAGCCAATTTAAAATGGCAAAGCACTTTTTAAAAAACTACCAGAGAGAACATATGTTCACTAGAAAGATAGAGACAGAGGGAGAAACCACCCCCAATGAAGTGTGGCAGGCTACAATCCCTACTCTTCTATTTTTCCTTCCCTTTGGGATTTTAGGCACATATGCATATGTGCCCAGCATGGTTTTTAAGTCACCAGGGCTAGGATTTGAATTAGTTGACCATATGGCATTCAGCTCCCTTAACCACTAGGTTAGAGAGCTGGTCTGGAGAAGGACTTTAAAATAGACATCTCTCCAAAGATAATATCCGATGGCCAACAAACACCTGGAAAACTATTTAACATCATTAGTCATTAGGGAATATGCAAATCAAAACTACAAAGAAATACCACTTCCTACCAACTAGGCTGGCCATTCTCAAGAAAATGGAAAAGTACCGGTGAAGATGCAAAAAAATTGGAACACTTGTATATCACTTGCAGGAAAGTAAAATGGCTCAGCTCCTACAGAAAATAGTTTGGAAGTTTCTAAAACAGTGAAATAGAGAACTACCATATGACCTAGAAATAGGATTCCTAGATATGTACTAGAAGAATTGAAAATATGCCCTGAAACAAATGCATGTACATGAATGCTCATAGCACTATTCTCAATAGCTAAAAGGTAGAAATACTAGATGAATGAATAAACAAATTGTATATATGCTTAATGTGTATGTATATAGTACAACGGAATGTTATTTAGCTATAAAAAATAGAGTACTGATATATGCTACAATATGGATGAAACCTGAAAACAGTATGCTAAGTGAAAGAAGCCAGACACAAAAGGTCACATATTATATGATTCCATTTATATGAAATAACCAAAATAGGAAAATCCAAAAAAGAGAAATTAGGCTATGGTTGCAAAGGTCTAAACAAAGGTAGTATGAAAAATAACTGCTTAATGGGTATGGGCTTTCCTTTTGGGGTAGTAAAAATATTTTGGAATCAGACAGTAATTATGGTACAACATTGTGACTGTACTCAATGTCTGAACTGCTCACTTTAAAATGGTTGGTTTTAGACTGTATGCATTTTATTAGAGAGAGAGAGAGTTAGTTAGTTAGTTAGTTACAGGTTGAATTATGTCCTCCAAAAAGACATGTTGAAGTTCTAACCTCCAGTATATGTGAATATGAGCTTATCTGTAAGTAGGACAGATGTGATCAAGTTAAAATAAGGTCATTGGAGGAACCCTAATCCAGTACAGTTGGTATCCTTAGAAGAGAAGATACATGGGACCAGCAGTTAGCGTAATGGCTATGTCGCTGGACTCCCATGTAGTCGACCGCAGTTCACATTCTGGACCCGGTGGCTTAAAACTCACGCCGGGCACGTGCGTGTGTGCCCAAGATCCCAAGAGGAGAATGGAGGAGAAGTGATTGCGGCATGGCCATCCCCCCGGGGGGTGATTTCTCACTTTTTATCTCTCTGTCGGTCTGGTGAGCACATGTGCCCTATTGCAAAAACCTCTCCAAAAAAAAAAAAAGAGAAAAAACACACACACACACACACACACACACACAGATACACAATACCAAGTGTTCCAAGCACAGCAGCCACCACCAGGAGTTAAAAGGCAGGCATGGAACAGATTCCCCTATAGAGCTCTGGAGCCTAGGAAACTAATATATAATGGCAAAAGCAAGGTACACAGTAAGTCTAGAGAAGAAAATAATTAAGAGAGGCATGGGAAGCAACTAGACTGCAAGGAGAGCTCAGACATGAAATTCAGAGTACTTCTATGAGAAGAACTGGAGAAAATGATCCTAACCTTGCAGTTTAAGATGACAAGATTTAATGAAAAAAAAAAAAAAAAAAAAAAAACCAATTTATATATTCCTTTATTTATTTAATGAGCAATTACTGAACATTTATTGCCTATAGTTATTTGTAAGGCCCTGTGCTAATTATAAATTACATTAGATAAAGTTTCTTCAAAATACTGATAATCTCACAAAACTAGGTCCTATGTGACCAATGTAACCTGAGTGATACTAACTAAGTGCTACCAGTGTGCAAGACAGGGGTTATTGCTAGCTGGAGTGATCTGAGAAGGAATCAGGGCATGTGGGCACTTCAGATTTGGCAGACTTTTAAAGGAATGAATCCCCATGGTAAAAGCAGTGCCCAGTTTACAGAGGAAATACAATTAATATTTGTGGCGAACTACTGAACGAACCAGGAAAGATAATTCCATAAATGTAGAGTTAATGTTAGGGATTAGTATTTGTTTGGAAAAGTAAGTTGGGATCAAATTACATAAACAGTCTAGGCTATATTGAAATATGTGGCATTAAGAGCATGAGTGAGTGTTGTGGGGGCGGGAGGTTGGATAGTCATATTATTCTTCCTGCTTCTAATACAGTAAGACAGCAGTGAACCTACTAATGACTGTCACAACACAGCTTATACCTCAATAAAGAAGTTTACTTAGACAGATGTCTGACAGAGATATAAAATACATGATGATGTTCATATCTCTGTCCTACAACTGGTAATTACAAATCTAAGAAGCTATGAATGTCACTTATAAGACAAGCAATATCTACTGTCACACATGAAGAAGAAACCTGCTTCTGCTATGAAAACCAAGAGTATAACTTCAAGTACGTTAGTGACATAAATGAATTTAACTAAAGCAGGATATCTCATTTTAAAGTAATGACTGGTCTGGTAAAAGGAAAGCGAGATTCTGGTTTGAAACTTGTTAATAATTTTTTCTCTTCTTTGAAGGTGCTATAAAGAAAATTTTAATACAATGGTACAAACAAAAATTCAAAATAGATTAGTGCCTAACTTAGGATGATATCCCATAGGACAGAGAAGGGGAAGATACAAAAGTATGGAAGGAGAAACAATGAGCCTTGGTGGAACAGACACAAAATGGACCAAAGACGGTGGAGTATTAAAAGTAAACAATTAAAATAATAAAAAAGAGTGACAACTTGAGGGAACACATAGATGCAACTACATAAGAATGTCTTTATTTGCATGGAATTGAAAAGAAATAGAAGCCACCCAGAAGGCCTGGGTTTGGTTCCTGGCTGGTTGTGTATACCATTTATATGAAATAACCAAAATGGGGAAATCCTAGCTAACTGGGAAGCTAAAGGAGGAAGATCATGACATGGTGAAACCCTGTCAAAAATACCTCTGTTGCTTTGTCTTTCCCTCTTTTCTTCTCTCATTAAAAAAAAAAAAAAAAAAGTCGTTGGTTCTAAAAATTCAGATATCCACATTGTCTGCTCCTCACTTCCTAGGACCCACACCTTCCTTTTCTGTCTCATTCCTAACGTAGTGAGGAAGGGGGTATCTGAATTAGTTTCCCTCAAGGACTGCCAACTTAAAGGAGTTAAACAGCAACCTTCCTGGGATCTGAATTTGATTGTAAGTAAGAGTCCCCAAAGTGGTACCATGTACTATTTCCTCTTCTCTGTAACTGCTACTGGCTTGGTTCCTAGCTGCAGCCAGAGAAATAACAAGGAACATGGAACAGAGGAGAAGCAGCAATACAGATGGAGCCAGAAATGTGGTACGTGTTAATACTAGGTTCATAAATCTTTTTTCACAGGAGAAAATATGCTGACTTTCATGCATAAACAGTCTTCAGGCCTTCCCAAAATTAGGCTTAGGGATCTAGAGACAGTCATCCCAAGAGCAGTGTTTTACCCTTTCCAGAGCAATTCTACATGTATGAGGTAAGTGACTCCTGCAGAACTTTTCTTTTTTCTTCCCTTCTTTTCTGTCTTGCTTCCTTCCCTTCTTTCTTTTTGCTGTAGGGTACATGTGCTCATGGAGAGAGACAGAGAAAGAAAGACAGAGGGAAAGTGAGAAATCACACCCTCTGGGAGGATGGCCAGACTGCAATTCCTTCTTCTCCATTCTCCTCTTGGGATTTTGGGCATGTATGCACAAGCACCTGGTGTTTTTTCAAGCTGCCAGGTCTGGGGCTCGATCTCTAGTCTGCCACAAGGGAGTCCAGCACCTTAACCAACATGCCACCTGCTGGCCACCTCTATATTTATTTCAAAGGTGAGAAAACTGAGGTCAGCATGGCCAAGTAACCCAACTAGGCTCAGACTATACTTATTTTGGTAGAACCATATGAAGTCTAGTTCCAATCCATCCAGTGCTTACTGCTAACCACACTACTTCCCTATGTCCTAGACTGATCTTCTATTGTATCTTCCACTATGAACTTATTTGAAGCTGCCTAAAATGTTTTTCTTATTTGCTCATTAAATGGGTTCAAACAATGTATGAATGGAGTATGGCCATGGGTACACAGTCATAATTTTAAATAGTATACATTTGTTTATAGACTTCATTCTATTATTCATTCAACAAATATTTATTAAGGTTCAACTATGTTCTAGGCAGGGCAGAGTAATAGAAGTACAAAATCAAATAAGATATGATCATTACTTTCAGAAAGTGTTGGTGATTCTTCAGAAATAATTTTGTCCAAAGGAAAAAATGCCTGCAGTCAAAATCAAATTTACTGCTGCCAAAGATACAGATCTCAAAAACAAATGAAAGAGAATCTGTACTATCTTGCAATAGTAAGATATCAAGATCCTAAGAAGTATGCTCAGATGCTGCTTTCCAAATAGGTATCCAAGGAACCATGTGAATCACTTCAAAACACTTGGCCAAAAAGATCTGAGTAGAGCCCAAATGATTATTATCTATAAAGTAAGGTAATACTAAAGAAATGAAAAAAGAGAGGGGCAGGGGAAACAAGAGGCATTCAAAAGCACTCTCCCAGCGACAAACAAGTTGAAGATCAGTCTCAACAACTTCCCTACTTGGTTTTAAACCTATATTCTATCTAGAGAGCTGAAAGCTAATTTTGTTTCTGCAGTGGGGAAAGAGCATCCCAAAAACAAACAAACAAAACAATCTTGGGGCCAACAGGTAGCATGGAGGTTAAGGCAGTTGGATCCCACATAGCCGGCTGCATGGTTCTACTCCCAAACTTGGCAGTTTGAAAAACATGCAGGGTGTGTTGCCAAAAATCTTGAGGTGAGGATGGAGAAAGGAATGGCCTTGCCATTCCTCTGGGGGTGATTTCTCACTTTCACTCTTTCTCTCTGTCTCCAGAGAGCACATATGCCCTATAGCAAAGCAAAGCACTAAAAGTCAACTCTAAAATATAGCAAAATTATGGAATTATAAATATGACAAACTTAAGTTCTCATGGCAATATATCAGAACACAACCTTACCTTCAGAATCATTCTTTCTTAGAATCGTCTATAAACTCAGAAGCTCATAGATATCTGCTAATAAAATACTATTCTCAACTTTTGCTTTTGAGTTTAAAAAGATACTATTCTCTTTGTATATTACTATGGCTGAATAGGAAGTAAAGAGTTACAAAGTTGTAAGACCATGACAAAAACATCAGAATGTACTTTCTGGAGGATGAAACCCATCACCATAATCCCATTATGATTTAAATTTAACCTGCATGGATTTTGTGGAGCTGACAATGTTTTATGAGACTGAAGGACACAGAAGATAAGTGTTCCTTCAGGCTTAAGAGAAGAACTTAAAACTTCAAAAGACCTGGGATCAAGACCTTTTGTCACACTAGCTGTTCAACCTAGGAAAGGTTTCTTCTCTGGTTTACTTCCTTCATCTACAAAATAGGAGAAAAAAAAATATATCTGCTCTTGGAATTTTGCAGGCTGGTATAGGATGATAAAAATGAGATGACAGGACCAGCCAGTGGCATGGTGGTTAAGATGGCTGGATCCCACTTGAGTACCAGATCTGGAAGCTTGAAAAACATGCTGTATATGTGTGCCCAAAATCCTGAAAGAAGTGGGGACAGTGC
>NW_006205575.1:403765-407503 GCF_000334495.1 Tupaia belangeri chinensis
CCCTCTCTTTTTCTCCCTGGTAAGCACATGTGCTTCCCGCAAATACAAAATAAATAAATAAATAAATAAATAAAGAGAGAGAGAGAGAGAGAGAGAGAGAGAGAATGATGTACTTTTGTATAGATGTAAGTAATTTCATTGTTTGACCTTTATTTTAATGATGCACCATGTCACTCTAATTAATGGGTAGCCAAGTGCCCTATAGAGAGGTTTTATTTATTTTTTTGAGAGGTTTTTGCAATAGGGTGCCTGTGCTCTCCAGAAAGAGAAGAGACTGAGAGACAGAAAGCGAGAAATCACCCACTAGGGGGGATGACCACGCCATAACCCCTTCTCCATTCTCCTCTCAGGATCCTGGGCATGCACGCACACACGCCCAATGTGAGTTTAAGCCACCAGGCCTAGGATTCAAACCGTGGTCACCTACAAGGGAGTCCAGCAACATAGTCATTACACCATCTGCTGGTCCCATGTTTTTCATTCTTACTACAGTATGACTGAGTATCACTGAAGACGTGGAGTTTGAGTGAATAACCCCTTGTCCTTCCACTTAAGGTAGTCATTATTGATGATGTGACTAGTCAACTCTAGAACTAGTAGCTCAGTTGGGAGTAGGATAGAAGTACAGAAAATGCATCTGGCTTTCTCAGTTATTCTTTCTCTGACTACATTATTTATAGGGTGAAGTACAGTTCAGGATTCCTGCATACAGATATAAGATGGTTCATTGTGAGCACTAACCAAATGTGTGAAGAACTGAAATTGGCCCTAGCAACTGTGTACTCAGATATAAGGCTGTATCTTCCAGAAAAAATGTATTTTTTTTTCCCTTAATTGTCACCTAGAAGAGGTAGTCTTCTTTTTATTTGCACAGAAATGACTTAATTGCTATTTGAAGTCCTGGTTGTACATGTGAGAGTTTAACCATCATCTCTCTCTCTTTATTAGGGTCAGGGTAAAGGGAATGCATATTCAAATAAGGTTATGTGGAAAATATTTCTAACAATCAATGAGGTTGATAAACATAGTTTGAAAAAGACAGATAATGAAGTTAGTGCAAAGAGTTGAGCAGAATTGTAGAATTTTTTAAGATATTACAATCCATTAGCAAACAATAATAGTTAAAGCAGGTGTGAAGCTATTGAATGAAATATAAGTCAATGAAACAGTAGAGAAAATTCAGAGACAGACCTAAACGCAAATAAGAATTAAGTGTACAAAAAGGTACCATATCATATCAGTAGGCAAAGGTTGGATTATTCAATTAGCGGCATTAGGATAATGAAGTAGTGGCTTGTTTTATGCGTGCATGGGAGAATGGTTATGTATAAATCTATTATCTCACAAAATTAAATAAAAATAAAGTCTAGATGAATTGTATACTCATACATTAAAAACAAAAGCATACACCCAAGTGGAGAAAATATGGAAAAATTTATTGGGATGGAAAATGTCAATCTTAGTTTGATACAAGGGTCATGAAAGATTGAGAAATTCAATTACATAACAAATGTCTACATAGTAAAAACTACCATAAAGCAAAGCAGTTAAAAAAAAAAAAAAGAGGTGAAATAAATATTCATTAACTCCAACCTATCCCTTAACATTAAGAAAAATCCTACAAGGACTGCCTAGTATTACAGTGATACCAAGCAATGCTCTGTGAGGCTGACCCAATAAGGGAAGGCTCTGGATTTGCATCTAGAGACCTCTCTGAGTAGAGCAAGCACATGTGTGCCCATGGTCTGGGCCTGGTTAAGGCTGAGAGCAGCTAGTGGCACAAAGGTCCGGTGGGGAGTACTGTCTCTCTGAGACACAGAAGAAATAAATTAACTTTAAAAATAAATTTAAAAAGAGACATCCTACAAATCATTAAGAAAAAGACTATAACCTAGTAGAAAGATAGGAAAATGAGAAAAGAGACATATGAATGACTCTTAAGCATGTAAGAACATGCTAACCTCACTAACTATGTACACAAAATAAAATATCTGCTAAAAAATGCACATCTGTAATTTAATATCTCCTAAGAAAACTCTAGGCCCAGGTGAATTAACTGGTGAATGCTATCTAACAATGAAGAAATAATATAGGGCTTGCTCCATAGTGCAGTGGTTACACACTGTACATATGGAATTGGATCCCACGCGACCAACTTTGGTTTGAATGCTGGCCCTTGCAGCTTGAAAAACATGACAGGCACATGCCCTAAATCCTGACGGCATGAAGAAAGGGAAGAAAAAGGATTATGCCATGACCATATCCCATTTCTTTCTTTCTTTTTTCTTTTTTTTCTCTTTCTCTGGCAAACACATGTACCTTCTGAAAACAAAATAATATATATACATCTTATACAAACTTTCATAAAATAAAGGAGAGAACACTCTCGAATACATTTATGACATAATAATCCTAATGTAAAACCACATGAGGAAAATATAAGGACATTATATAAATTTAATACCACATAGACACAAATATCTCTTTAAAATAAATATATATTAAATAAAACATTTATTTATTTATTTTTTCCATGAGAAAAAGAGATGGGGGAGAAGGGCATCCTCAACAGGGTCTTTAGGCCATGATCCACCTTCAGCCTCAGCCAGCCTGGATCACGGGTACACACATACATGTCTGGCAAGCACAGGGAGGCCCCCGAAACCTAGAACCTTCCCACTATGCCATTATCTAGCTCTTATCTCTTAAGAAAAAAATAACAAATTAATAAGTGAATAAGTGAATTCAAAATGATCTCAAGATACAAGGTCAAGAAATAAAAATCAGGGGGACCAGCAGTTGACATAATGGCTATGTTGCTGGACTCCCATGTAGTCGACTGTGGTTTGAGTCCCGGACCCAGTGGCTAAACTCATGCTGGGTGCTTGTGCGTATGTGCCCAAGATCCCAAGAGGCGAATGGAGGAGAAGGGACTCAGGTGTTGACGTCCCCCCGGGGGGGGTGATTTCTCACTTTCTGTCTCTCTGCCTCTCGCCTATAGCAAAAATCTCTCTCTCAAAAAAAAAAAATCAAATTGGCTTTCTAGTTGCAAACAACTAGAAAATGGGATTTAGAAAAGTAACTTCTGTGGGACCAGCAGATGCCTAATGGTTACAGAGCTGGACTCCTATGTAGTCAACCGCGGTTCAAGTCCTGGATCTGTCAGCTTAAAACTCACCCAGTACATATGCGTGCATGCCCCAAATCTTGAGAGAATATAGGACAGGGGCTTGCAGCATGGCCATCTTCCCGGTGGGTGATCTCTCATTCTCTGTCTCTCTTTTCTCTCCAGCACACGTACCCTATAGCAAAAATCTCTCTTAAAAAAAAACAAAAGAAAAAAAAAACTTCCTTTATAATAGCACCAAGAAATCATAGAATACTTAGAAATAAATTTAACAAAAGACAAGATGTCTATACTGAAATTAATAAGCGTCCTTTTAAAAAAAGCTGTTCTTTAAAAAAAGAAGTTAAACTATGTATATGTCAAAACACACAAAGGGCTAACGAACTGATTCAGAGTAAAGAAGATTAAAGAGATATGACAACTAAAAATGAAGTGTGACCCTGGTTCAGATCTTGACTAGGGAAAAAAATCTGTAAAATGCAGTAACATGACAAATAATAAAATTTGAGGGGACCTGCAAGTACGAGGTGGTTAAGGTGCTGCATACTCTCACATCACCAACCATGGTTCAAGTCCTGGATCTGGTGGCTTGCTTTCTCACTGTTCCTCTC
>NW_006205575.1:407515-479064 GCF_000334495.1 Tupaia belangeri chinensis
TGAGTCTCTCTCTCTCTGATCAAATGAAAATAAATGAATTAATAAATAAAAATTAAATAAATAATTCTTTAAAAACATCATAAAATCTGAATATGGATGTGTGTTGTAGTATTGTACTGTTAAATGTTCTGAATTTAATTATTATATATATATTATAAAAGAAATGCCTACATAAAAGGTCAAATAATCAGTATTAATAAATTATACTCATGCAGGTTGGCTGTCCATCAGTTAACAAGGTCATCTTTCTGCTTCTAGAACCAGTGTTAAAACGGAGTACTTGCCAGCAATCTGCTGCCAGCCAGCATTTGTGGCAGCACTGAAGAGAATTATATATAGGCTCACACTGGGATGCAAAATAGCAGTCCAACTAATTGTTTCTCTTTGTGCTCCAAGGTGCACAATCAAATCACTCAGATTTTAGTTAGTCTAAGTTTTTGTCCTTGTTTTCCTCCCCTTTATCAAAACAAAACAAAACAAAAACAAAAACTCCAATAAAACAAGAGTAAGAATGGAGAAAAAATATAAGGGAATTCCCACTTCCTTCTCGTACCTGAATTTTAAGAATAGAGGTAAGTGTGGGTATCAGGTAAATGGACGGCAAACTAGAGCCTATAGGACACATTAGGCCCTCAGTCTGTTTTTGTATAGCCTGTGAACTAAGAACAGTTTTTATTAAAGAATTATTTTTTATTGATATTATTCATTATTACTATTATTTTTAAATTTGTACAGGATATGTGCATTCACCAGGGAGAAACAGAGAAAGAGAAAGAAAGAGAGAAAGCAAGCCTCTGGGTCCAGGACTCAAACCACGGTCAGCCATGTCTGAGTCTAGTATCTTAACCATCATGCTACCTGCTGGCCTCCTAAGGATAGTTTTTATACCTTTCAAAGAGTCGATAGAGTTTTATACCTATCAAAGAGTTGATAGAGGTCAGTGGGTGGCATGGTAGTTATGGCGCTAGACTCCCACATGGCCAACTACGGTCCAAGTCCCAGATCCTGTGGGTTGAAATTCACACCGGGTATATGTGCATGAGTGCCCAAAATCCTGAGAGGAGAATGAAGGAGAAGGTACTGTTGTGTAACAATCTCCCTGGGGGTGACTTCTTGGTTTCTTGCTTTTTTCTGTCTCTTCAGTGAGCACATATGCTAAAAAAAAAAAAAAAAAAAGGCAAAAGATCTATCTGAAAAAGAAAGAAAGATCTCTCTACAAAAGAAAGAAAGAGTTGTACACAGAAAAGAGCCATAATAAGTCTGAGACTATTATCTTTACAAAGGCCTACTACTGATGTCTGAAAACTTGGATTTTGGGAGGGACCTCATGTTCCCTAAAACTGGTAAGAGTGGCTCATTGTGCATAAACTATATGAACAATGTAGTTTATGCTGAATGTTTCTTTCCTTGTGGGAGTCTGGAATTTTCTGTGTGCTATGGGCAGAGAGTGCCTATGTGACCAGCTCTCAATAAAAAGTTTGGACACTAAATCTCTAATGAGCTTCTCTCGTAGCCAACATTTCATGCATGTTGCTACAATTTGGTGCTGGGGGAATTAAACACATCTTCCATGACTCCATTGGGAAAGGACTCAAGAGATTTTTACTTAGTTTCTTCCAGACTTTGTTCTATGCAACATGTCCTTGTGCTCATTTTGCTTTGTGTCCTCTCACTTAGCCGTGAGTATGACTCCAATATGAACCTGCCTAGTCACTCACTGAACCTGGGGATAATGCCAGGGTCTCATGATACAGACTGGGGGGACAAAAAAGGCCATGACTCTCCAACAGAAACTGTGTGTGGCCTGCAAAGCCCAAATTACTTATGGCCCTTCACAGAAAACATCTGTAACCCCGTGGAATAAATGAAACAAAGATGGGCAAAGGGCTGATAGTAGTGTAAGACTGGGTAATGAGTATATGAGTATGTATACTACTTTGTCTACTTTTGTATATGTTAAAAGTGTCTATAAATAAAAGTCAGAGGGCCAGCCAGGTGGCAGTGGTCATGCACTGGTTGCCACATGGCCAACCAGTCTGAGTTCTGGCTTCAGTGGCTTGAAAAGCATGCTGGATGCATGTGTGCTCATGCCCAGAGCCCTGATGGGATGGAGAAGTGGAAGAAAAAATATTGCAGTATAGCCACACTGCATGGGAGGGTGCTTTCTTTCTCTGCCAATTTTAAGAGTACCCTCTAACAATTAAAAAAAAAAAAAAGTCAGAAAATCATCCTAAAGCTGCATATCTTGTGGCATTAATAAATTTATTATTTAAAGTCAACTAAAATCTAAATGATCCAGCATCTTACCCCTTTTCTCCTGAGAAAGGCAATCCTTAATATATATCCCAGAAGCCACCTTGTTCTTACACAACCAAAGCTCACAGTGGATGGACGTGCATGTAGTGATCTAGCCCAAGCTAGCCAAAACATTACTCTCCCTTCTTGCCAAAAGGTACTTTGAACCAAGCTCGGCAATGATCCTAGGCTTTTTTTTTTTTTTTTTAACTTTTGCTAAAGGGCATGTGTACTCTCTATAAAGAGACATAGAAAGAGTGAAAGTGAATGCACTTTTGACTTACTGGTATTTTCAATTTACCATGGGCTAATTTATTAGGACATAACCCCATTATAAGTGGAGAAACATCTACAAACAGAAGATAACATCTATGTACCTGACCATCTACCTTCATCAAATTTTAAAATCTGTTACATATCTAAGATGTATTTCTTTTTAAAGAAATAAAGGATTATAGCTGAAGCCATCTACACTTATTCTGATCCTACTCCTATCCTACCCTCCTTCCTTCACTGGTAAATTACATCCTGAAATTGCTACCATTCCTGTGCATGTTCTTTATGCCCTTTGCTTTCCATATGTAGTCATGTAAACAATGATCCTGCTTTGCATACTTTCAAATTACATACATAGTGCCATATGGATGGTACTTCCCACTGCACTACACAGCAGGGTGTTACTGCAGCCCCACAGCAGTTTGTAATACACTGTGTTGTCCGAAAAGTCACGACACATTTTTGCATAGAAAAACACAGAAAAATACATCATGACAGGGCCAGCAGGTGGTGTGGTGGGTAAAGGGGCTGGACTCTCACTTGGCTGACTGCGGTTTGAGTCACAGACCCGGCGGCTTGTTTTTACACTCCCTGCCACCCCACTCTGTCCCTCTCTGGTCAAATTAAAACAAATAAATGAATAGATAAAGTTAGATAATATAATTCTTTTTTTTTTCTTGGAGAGGTTTTTGCTATCGGGCGCGTGCGCTCGCCAGACAGACAGAGATACAGAGACAGAAAGCGAGAAATCACCCCCCAGGGGGGATAGTCACGCCGCAATCCCTTCTGCTCCATTCTCCTCTCGGGATCTTGGGCATGTACACACATGCGCCTGGCATGAGTTTTAAGCCACCGGGTTCGGGACGTGAACTACGGTCGACTACATGGGAGTCCAGCAACATACCCATTACGCTAACTGCTGGTTCCCGATAATATAATTCTTTAAAAAAAAAAAACATCATGACTTTCCTGACAATCTAATACTTAAAAAAACTGTGTGTGGGGCTAGCTCTGTGGTCTGGTGATTAAGGCAGCCAGAGCCTGAATGACTGATTGTGCAACTGAAGTCTTGGGCATGGCAGTTTGGAAAACATGCTAGACTTGAGTGTACGTGCTGCAAATCCCAAAGTGGGAGAAATGGACGGGAAGGAACTGTGATGTGGCCATCCCCCTTGGGGGTGGCTTTCTCCTCTCCCTCTGCTTCTCTTCCAAGTACACATACTGTCTAGAAAAAGAAAAAAAAGGAAAGAAAAAACAAGGTAATTTTTTTTTCCCATATAGGTGACCAAGTGTCCAAGTAGTATTTATTATTAATCCATTCTTTCCCCTGTGACACATATCACATCTCAAATTTCTATGTATGTGTAAGTCCATTTCTGGCTCTCTATGTTTGTTACTAGACTGGCCTGTGTGTCTAAATCTAAGCCGACATCTCATTTGTATTTATTGCAACTTCCTAATAAGTCTTCTTATCTAGATAGCAGACCAATCATTTTATCTTAGTCTTGAAATTCCCTTGGCTATTTAGGGGCCTTTACTCTTCATTTAAATTTTAGGGTCATCTTTTCAGTCTTCACAAAAAATTCTGCTGAGATTTTAGTTGGAATGGTATTAAATTTACAGATGAAATTTGAGATTACTGTTCAAGAGTTTAAAACAAATAAAATGGAAAGATATAGCAAAAGCTGGTCAGAAAACACACTAAAAAACAAGTTATTGGGACCAGCAGTTAGCGTAATGGCTATGTCGCTGAACTCCCATGTAGTTGACCACAGTTCGAGTCCCGGACTCGGTAGCTAAACTCACACTGGGCACGTGTGCATGCATTCCCAAGATCCCGAGAGGAGAATGGAGGAGAAGGGATTGCGGGGTGGCCATCCCCCCTGGAGGGTGATTTCTCACTTTCTGTCTCTGTCTTTCTGGTGAGTGCCTGCATCCTATAGCAGAAACTTCCCCCTCCGAAAAAAAGTTATTTTTCCTTCTGTAATTTTTTAAAGGTATGTAATTGCATTTTTCATTAGCAAGATATAATTTTTTTAATATGGGGGGAAAATCTGCATTTATGGTCCTAACTTGTGAGGCCATAGCAGCCCAATTTTTCATATAACAATGGGCTACACAAATAGAAACTCTTACTCAGTTTCTACAGCTGGAAAAAGCCCAATGAAATAGAATACATAATGGAGAATACAACATTAAACTGGCTTAGCATTCTGAGCTGCTCTTGTACACTCCAGGTATCAGCTAAAATCACTGGAAGCAGTCCGTCAATTTCAACTATTTCAATGATCCCAGACCTTAGAACAGGTTTTTCTTTTTGTGTCTAATCTGCATTTTAATTATTGATTCATCAGTATCTTATCAGAGATCATTTTGGCACAGGATTTTCCTAACTAGGAATCACTCTCTTTAGGCTTCTCTGTTTTCCCACATGGAAAGCAGGTAACTTTCTGCTGCCCCCTTCTGGTCTGTGGCCACTGAATGCTTTTGCACTGTGGTAAATATAGGAGAGCTTCCATTAGTTGTCTTTGAGGGTCAACCAGCTTCCCCCAGCATGTGAATATCCTTTCCATCTGGGTGTTGAACTACTTGTGTTCCTAAAGACCTATTTTTCCCTTTTCCTGATCCCTGATCACCATAGTACCTTGATGCCCTGGAGATTGGGGCAGTGAAGATAACTGAGGAATAATAGTCTTAGAAACCTAACCTGGAATTCAAAGTACATTTTCCCTAATGCAGGAAGCATGGGGAGAAAATTGTCCTTTCTCCTCAGGATGTTATAAGCTAGTACAACCAACATTACCACTAAAAATTGATTGAGCATTTATTTTCTTTGTCTCAAGACTGTTCAAAGAGCTACATAATGTATTTATTTCTTTAGGTCTCATACCTACCCTAAGGCACAGACACTACTTTGTAGGTGAAGAAACAGGGGCTAAGACTGCAAGTAACTTCTACTGCTGAGCGCTGGCACTTCTGGGATTCCAGGAAGACTTGCTCCAGAGTTCATGCTCTTATTTACTATACTGTTTCTCAAGTAGGAAAAAAGAAGAAACACCGATTCTGGATTAGCCAAAAGATAAAACAAACTTAATACGCCTGGATAGCTAAAATATCAATAAAGTTGTATGGAACATCAGAGTGACCATATTCAAACAGTGAAAATCTGGGTAAGCTTAAAGATGTAACAGAATTTGGGACACAGGTTGTTAGAAGGGTGAGGGGGGAAGAGTAGAGGCAAAGAGAAGACATCGCAGGGCACGTTCAGCAGTCCACACCAGCTGCAGTCTCTAAGCCCTGCGTTAAGTATGCTACACACATGACTGTTATTACCTGCTATTAACTCAGCAAATGGAAGACTACATTTTTCTATGTTGTTCTATGTAGAAATGACTTCTATGCCATGACTTTTCCAGTGACCCAGTATATGGAAGAGAGCCACACAGTTCTCATTTTATCAAATAACTGCTGTGTTCTTCCCATCAAAATTCTGCCAACAAAGAATAATAATAAATATACTGTTGATGTGCTGTAATAGTTTGTGGAGTTAAAAAATATGGTTTTAAAGTTTATTTATTGATATTTATTCCACAAGTGAGGAAGTGAGAGAGACTGATTCAGCACCACTGACAGGGTCTTTTTTTTTTTTTTTTTTTTGGGAGGTTTTACCTTTAGGGCACGGGGCCCACCCCGCACGTGCGCTCACCAGACAGACAGAGAGAGACATAGAGACAGAAAGCAAGAAATCACCCCCTGGGGGGATGGTCACACCGCTATCCCTTCTCCTCCATTGTCCTCCTGGGATCTTGGGCACGCACGCACGCACACGCGCCTGGCGTGAGTTTTAAGCCACTGGGTCCGGGACGTGAACCGTGGTCGACTACGTGGGAGCCCAGCGACATAGCCATTACGTTAACTGCTGGTTCCCCCACTGACAGGGTCTTGATGCCTCAATCCACCTTGGTTTCAGCCAGCCCAGGGCACGGGTACGTGCATAGTCAGGGTATTGTGGGAGGTCTCTGGTTGCAAACTGGCAACCTTCCCAAGTGGGTCTACCTTGCAGAGGATCATATTTTACTGCTGTGCCATGGTCCACCCCTAAGTTGTGATTTAAGCTCCAGACTGTGGCTAGTTATGAAATGGTGATACCATTTGCATGTTAAAAGCAGCACTGCTATGAAAAAGAACAGAAGAGACCTCAAATTATAAAATCTGCCTGGTCAAAATAAATACAACTGGAAATTTATCTTAAAAACAACAGTGTTCAAGACCATTAAAGAGAATTCACACCAAATACTTCAAGCTCCTCAAATGTCCTTTCGCCCAGACACATGACATCTGGAAATACTCAGGAATTTGTTTGCCGTTGGCCTCAAAAATCATGATGCAATCAACTGAAACTTCTGTTCCCATAAATCTCTTTTTGAAGCTTCTGTTTATCTACTCAGCTCTCCTTTAAATATTGTACCAGCTCCTGAATAGACCTCTTCATTATCGTCAAATCAAACTGCCCTGCAAGCAAATCTCACTGAAATAAGGTTTATAAAATAAATACAAGACTATATTTTAAGTACGCCTTTCTCTGTCCTACAGCTGTAATTCCTTGTACCCTGATTGTAACTTCACAATTATGAAATAGACAACAGAAAGATTGTATGATCAAAAAACTATGCTGTGGAAAAAAGAACATGAGAAATTTTAGGATGTTTGGTTTTTGGTTTAATTCGCAAAAAGTTCTTCAACCATTAGAACAGACTTATGTTAGTCCTCTCCTTTTAAATCCCACAAGATGCAAGGCACAGAAAACATGTGTTTTGTGGACCTGTCAAAGAAAGGTAACAGTAAAATGTCAAATGTACCTGGCTCAAAAATTAGTTATAACTGGCCCAGCCTCAGGGGTGCAATCATTAGTATACTGAACTGCAATGCCAGAAGCCATATGGCCAACTGCAGTTTTGAATTCTCAGTCCCAGTTGACCGGAAATACGCCGGGTTTGTGCATGCCCAAAATCCTGATGAGCTGGAGGACTGGGATAAGTGGCTTGTGTTGTGATGACAGCCTGTCAGGGGTGCTTCTCTCTCTCTTTCTTTCATGTGCATACACACATTCTCTATCATGTATAAGATAAAACTAAAATCTTTAAACAAAATTAGTTCTCTGAAGAGTAAAGCTCCAACTTCTCATACCACAAAGTTTAGTAAAAGTCTTAAAAATTAGATAGTAAATAAAGCCTGCCACCTAAATCCAGAAGAGATTAAAAGACTCCTGGACCAGTCCATGGCCTGGTTTTTAAGGCAGCTGAATCCCACATGGCCAACCACACAGTTTGGGCTTGACCTGGTGGCTTGAAAAACATATCTGAAGTGTCACAATTCCAAAAGGCAGGAAAAATAAAGAAGGGATTGATCATGTTCTTTGGCGGGTGCTTTTTCACTTTCTCTCCCTTTTTCTTTGTCTCTCTCTAGCCAGTACACATGCCCTCTGGCAAATGAAGAAAAAAAAAAAAAAAGGAACCTCTATCCTTTCTGTCACCTAATTTTACATTGGTTATTTTTTATTTTTTGCAATTAAGGTGGCCAAAATGACAGTTCCACTGTTTAAGTGACTAAAGCTCTGAATGAGAAACTAAAAAATGACCAGATCCTTACGTTTTCAAAGGCTGAAGCGTCTGGTGATAACATCTAACTCCTCTGTCAGTGCGATTGAAAACCACAGAATTTTAGATATGAGACATGCCTTGGGAGACATTCAAGATCATTTATTCATTTAGGAAGCTGATGTCCAGAGAGTTCATTAAACTGGTTCCAAGTCACAGATCAAAGCAAGAACTAAACTGGTCTTAAAATCCAGGTCACCTCTTTCCTCCCATCCTGACTTCCTTAGGATCTTTTAAGTATGTTTTCCCCAATATAATGCATTTTAACTGTTAAATTTCTTTATATGTTAGGTTTTCTTTGGGTTTAATCAATTTCATGTCACTTTGTTATAAGGTATATAAGTATCCATTGAGTCTGTATTTTCTAGTATATTACCAAAACTATTTGAAGAAAAAAGAAAAAGAACTGGCATAAAGTACACTGGTCTATGGGACCAGCAGTTAGCGTAATGGCTGTCGCTGGACTTCCACGTAGTTGACTGCAGTTCAGTCCTGGACCTGGAGGCTTGGACTCACGCCGGGCATGAGTGCATGCATACCCAAGATTCCGAGAGGAGAATGGAGGAGAAGGGATTGCGGCGTGGCCATCCCTCCTGGGGGGGGGGTGATTTCTCGCTTTCTGTCTCTCAGTCTCTCTGGCTAGCGCACAGCGCACGTACCCTATAGCAAAAACCTCTCCGAAAAAAAAAAAAGAAAGAAATACACTGGTTCAGCTGACAAGGCTCTGAACTTCAAATCAGGCCTTCATCCATAGCTAGAGTTTAGACCTATCACGCAGCTCTAAGGAAATCACTTAGTCTATTTGCACCTCAATTTCATGGATTTTGAAAACTGGCAAGACTTCAGAGGTCACTTAGTGTAAAACTTCCCAGCTGGTGCCAGGACATCAGGAAGACCTACTGGGTATGTGCTGGCAGTTCTTCTTTCCCCAATGATCTGTGGCCAGTCCCTCTCGAACAGTCTAAGTCTCTAAGTCTAAGGATCAGTGGGCATAAAACATGATGCAGCAAACCCAGAAACATAGCATACAACAAAATGGCAGAAAACAAGCCACCATCCACCCTCTTGCTGCATTTTAAATATGCCTCCAATTCAACACTTATCTAAATACTCACCATTTTCCATGAACTGAGTTTCCATTTTTAGTTCTTTTTTAACCCTCCTTGTTTTCTACCTGTACGTTCAACTGGTCATTGATCCCACTTATTGATTTCCCCCCCTCCTCTGAACAAAAAATTTCTCTCTTTATCCTACCGTCAATGACAACAAGAAAGGCCTTATGCCACCATATGCAGAGAAAATTCATTTTCTTCCAACATTTACCCCTTTCAATAAAAAATTTATCATTTTTTATCTTCCTGAAATATTTTTTGTATGCAAGATAAACACTTCTTGAGAATCTGATGACTATCCAGAGGCTCTCTTTTTAAAAAAAAAAATTAAAATAAGTAATGTATACCCATGACATAAAACTTGAAAGGTAGAAGAGAGAATTCAGTGAAATATCACCCAGGTCTCTTTTCCAATGTTACCAGTTTTGGTGACTATGAAAGCAATGCTATCAATTTTTGTGAGTATGTGGGAAACATTCCAGAGACATTCTATGCGCACACATGCATATATAAACATGCACATTATGTATACACATGAAAGCACATGCATGTATAGGTATAACACACACGGTTCCACATTTCTTTTCACTTAATACATTTTATCCCTTATTTCATATGAAATACAAATACAAAAAAAAAAAAAGCTGCCTCATTCTTTTCAATCACAGTGCAGTATTCCACTGCGTGGCTGTAGAATCACTACTTTAATTAGGCCTCCACTGATAGACATAATCTTGTACTTTTTGCTAAGGATATTATTTTACATGTATACAAGTGTATCAGGAGGTTAAATTCCTAGAGGTGAAGTTACTGAGTTAAAGGGTATGTGCTTTTGAAATTCTGATACTGCCAAAATGCTCTCTACAAATACGAATTTGTACATCTACAAGTAATGTATGATGATGGCACATTTTAAACTCTGCCTGCTCCCCTGCCAGCATTCCATTCTTTCTAGAATCTGCTTTCCTTATTTCTCAGTACTCCCCAGGAGGCCCTAGTCTCTTTGGTTAGGCAAGTCCACATAAAGCCAGTTATCACCTACCCTTCTAATTCTACCTACACTGTTTGTTCCATCTTGAGCACTTGCCCCTCTTTCTTCTACTCATCCGATCTTCAAATCCATCTCACATTCTATCTCTTCTATGAATGTTTGCTGATAATGGTTTCAATCTCTCTTCCAAGCTGCCCAACACATGCTGTCTTTAGTACATTTTGTTGCATAAATGCAGTCAGTTTACCTATTTATTATATTCTGGATTTGTGTCGGTTTTTCATTGTTCTCCATATCTAATTAACCCCAACCACTTTATCATCTTGTTCACTGCAGTGATTCTATAATATCCTTCCTCAGAATAAACCAGCTTTAGTGAATTAAAAAATATGCACTCTTAAATCTTCTACTAGCTTCAGAATTTCCCTTATAAAGAGTTGAAAATCATTTCATATCTTACAGACATGAAATCTGACCTCATGTGCTTCCATCACAAATTCTCTCAGGACAGTTTAAATTAACCTTCAATGGAAAAATAATGACTGTGACTGTCACAAAATTGACCCCTCTCTTCACATTCTTCATAACCTTCCCTTTTCTTATTTCTAAAAATACTAGACATTTAATACATATTTCTTGAGTTAATACTGTTCTTAATTTCTCTCTGTTAATGATGCCTACGTGTGCATGTATTTTTAATTTGCTAAAAGGGCAATACAGTCACTCACGCACACACGTACACATACACATAAACATGAGGTGTTTTTTTTTTTAAGAGAGATTTTTGCCATAGGGCACGTGTGCTCACCAGGAAGAGACAGAGAGACAGAGGGGAACTGAGAAATCAACCCTCTGGGGAGGATGGCCACACTGCAAGCCCTTCTGCTCATTCTCCTTCTGGGATCTTTGGGCGTGCATGCACATGTGTCCAGTATGACTTTTAAGCCACCAGGTCTGGGACTTGAGCCACAGTCAGCCATGTGGGAGTCCAGTGACATAACCACTACGCCATCCCCTGGTCAGCAAGTCGTTCTAAAATTGATATGAAGTGGAAAGGACCTAGACTAGGCAAAACAACATTGAAAAAGAAAAACCAAATTGCACAAGACTTGTTTAAAACAGTAGTCATCAACACAATGGTAATGGCATCAAGACAGACAATAAAACAGTAGGAATGGAATAAAATAGTCCAGAAATAGACACACACATATGAACAACTAATTATCAACAAAAGTACACAAAGGCAATTTAAAACTTGTCTTTTCTATAAGTGATGATGACATATTAGGCATATTTATGCCAAAAAATTAACTTTGTTTCTTATCTTGTGCCATATATAAAAATGTAACTCAAGATGGCTCACAGACACTATAAAGCCTAAAACTATAACACTTCTAAATGAAAATACAGGAGAAAAATCTTTGAGGTGTTGGGTTGGACAAAGATTTCTCAGGTGACACCCAAAAGCATACTCCGTTAAAGAAAAAGGAAATAAATTGGACTTGCATTGAAAATAAAAACTACTATTTGAAAAACATTGTTAAATAAATAAGAAGACAAGACAATGAGAAAAAAATTCTCATAATTCAGTAACAAGAAAACAAATGGGGAAAAGCAATTTGAACAGTTTATTAAAGGCGTTATCATTAGTCATTAAATGAATACAAATTACAACCACTAAACATTGGCATGTCTATATGTGTGGTTAAAAATAAAGAGGAACCGGAACTGCTGTTGGAAATGCAGAATGGTATAACCACTTTAGAAAACAATTTGGTGGTTTCTTAGAAAGTTAAACATATCTACCATATGCTTCGGTTATTACACTCCTCTATATCTACCCCACAGAAATAAAAGCATCCATCTTTCCAAAGACTTGTAATATGGATATTCAGCAAGAGCTACTATGGATTCTCAGGTTGGGTGTCTCTAAGGGTATTTATTCATCACATAGAGGAAGAAAAGAAAGTAATCATTTCAGGAATAAGATCACTTTGAGGAAGTTGGGTAGAATGTCTAAACTAAAGCCAAGAATACACCTTGAAGGTTCACCTCTGTACTCCTCCTATGACCAGGCTCCAGGCTGAAGTAATGATACCAGTGGGAAGAGAAATAGAGTCAGAAGCAGTGGAGAAGCTTCCTTTTTTATTGAAGAGTTCTAACTCTTCTTCAAAGCTCCCATGGATATTCTTTGGCAAGGCATGAACTATGCCCCTGACAATCTGCTCTTCTCTAATACAGAGTTATAACAATAATAAACTAACTTCCAGGCCTGTGGTAAGGATTAATAAATCAGAACTGAAAAAATAAAAATCAAAAAGTATGCTATTGCTAAATAAAGTATGTGTCAATATTAAAGTAAGAAAGTATGGAATCAGTAGATGGTGTAATGGATATGTGGCTAGACCCTTACATGGCTGACTGCGGTTTAAAACCTGGACCTGGAGGCTTGAAACTCATGCTGCGTGTGTGTACGTACGTGCCCAAAATCCCGAGAGGGGAATAGAGGAGAAGGAGGAGAAGAGGTTGTGGCATGGCTATTCCCCCCCTGGGGCGGGGGGGTGATTTCTTGCTTTCTGTCTCCCTGGTGAGCATGTGCACCCTATAGCAAAAATCTCTCTGAAAAAAAGAGTACTACAAAAAATAATTACTGTAATAGTCATTTACTTCCTCTTGAGCACTTGCTCTTTTCTTAGAAATACTAAAGTATAATGAGACCTGACAATAGAAAATTTTGAGACTTCCTTTTATTACTATAAAACACAATTTGTCTGCTCTCAAAAACCAAAACAAACTAAAAAAACCCTACTACATAAACTCATGTATGCTATCCCCTCCCCTCCTAATAAATTTCCACCTTCCCCTCTCCGTGGAGGCAAACATGGACCCTTACAACATAGGCCTAGAGTGGCGCTTACGCCTTCCAAGGAACCATCAGGGTATTTTTCACTTATTAAAAAATGAAGCTATTTTGGTCCTTCCTTTTCAGGCTGGCTGCCAACCCAGGTCCTGGAGCAATGCAGGCTGCCATCTGCCTCGCCCCAGCTGTTCCTGACCTGCCATCCGTCTCCAACCAGGGACGCCTGGTATCTGCCAGGTCAGCTAAGCCACTGATCAAAGACGCTTGAGGCTGAGGTGCGGCATGGGTGATGTACTGGCAGCACACAGCCCACCACACAACCATGACTTCCTCCATTACTCGGTGGCATGTCACTCTCTGTGACATGGAGAGCTGCATTCTGAGAAGACAGAATGCAGTTGTTCAACAATCTTTTCTTATTGTATGACAACTGATTCAGCACTCCCTATATTTTTGCTAAAAACCAAAAGTCCACTTCAAAAATGACATATCCTGGGGCCAGCAGTTAGCGTGATAGCTATGTCGCTGGACTCCCATGTAGTCGACTGCGGTTCGCGTCCTGGACCCAGTGGCTTAAAACTCACGCTGGGTGCGTGTGCGTGCGTGCGTGCCCAAGATCCCAAGAGGAGAATGGAGGAGAAGGGATTGTGGCGTGGCCATCCCCCCTGGGGGGTGATTTCTCGCTTTCTGTCTCTCTGTCTCTCTCTTGTCTGTCTGGCAAGCGCACGCGCCCTATCGCTAAAACCTCTCAAAAAAAAAAACAAAACAAAAAACAACAACAAAAAAACATATCCTTAATATAAAGAGTATGTTATATATGTTGGAAATATTTATCACTTACCCTTCAGGAATGACTATTATCTTGCAGGTTAAATTATTGGTTCTGATTATTGATATTCTGAAGTAAAAGGAGTAAATTTTAATTTCATGCATCTCTAAACTATCATGTCCCAGAATGATGCAAAAGCCCCAATAAATCTTTAAAAATGCAATTTGCAAACATTCTCAGTGAAGAGGAAGACACCAGGTAGAAAGACGGAAATTTCATGGCTTGAGTTTGTATTCAATTAATGCAATAATCAAATACTAATACAGGGATTGTTAAAGCTTGCTATAACCATAAAAAGAGCGGCTTTTACTGATGGCATAATTTCACTGATGACATTAAGCTTTATTGTCTAAAAATGGAGATGCAGAGTCTGCCTCAAGGCTCACTTGTCTGTACCTGGGCTATGCACATGGACTTGGGCAGCCAGCTCAGACCTATAGACTAGGTGGCCCAGGGAAGGTGCTCTCCACAAAAATGATACAGGAAAAGCTCCCACTATATAACTCTTACATAGGCTTGCCATAAAATAACATTGGCCCCAGGCAGACAGACCCCCAAAGGGGACCTCATGTAAAGAAGAAGCTAAGATTATGGTTCTTAAAACACACGAAAAAACAGTAACTCACAGACTGTAAGAAATATAAGGAATTTCCTTTCATTCTGCAATTCTAATTTCCTCCTGCTCTACCACACTCTACTCTGGTCCTGCTAAAATCTCTTTTGCCTCAGTTTCCTTTAAAGAAATTATAACTCCATCTGGCTCCTCAACAATAAAATCTCACACTGGAGAAACAGTGCTTCATTTCACAGCACCGCCCTGCTGCTCATGCCACCCTGCAGTTCCCCTTCCCTGCCCAGAGCAAACAGTGGTTCACACTCACGTAGCCACTATGTTGGGTGTACTCAGTCTCTACATCAGGAAAATTAAGATGCAACCCCAATTCTTAGAAATGCTATAAATATACAGTAAAGCAAAGGTAGGAAGCCTTTCTTTCTTTCAAATGCCAATGAGAAGGCATGTGGGCAGAAAGTAGAAATTAATCCTCTCCTAGAAAAAAAAAAAATTTTGCTCAACTGTTTTTCAAAATAAACATGGAAAGGGCCAAGAAGGTGGTGTGGTGGCTAAGGTGCTAGACACCCACATGGCCAACAGCAGTTTGAGTTCTGGACCCGGGGGCTTGAAAAATCACATCAAGTGTGTGTGTGTGTGTGTTTGTGTGTGTGTGTGTGTGTGTGTGAGTGCCCAACAACCTCTCTCCCGAAGGGACTGTGGCATGGCTCTCCCCTCTTGGAGTGATTTCTCACTTTCCCTCTCACAACCTCTCTCTGTCTCTCTCTGGTGAACACACACACCCTATGGCAAAAATCTTAAAAAAAAAAAAAAAATTAACACCAGGAAACTCATTTAAACAAATATGAAAAATAAATGCAGCTAACTTATGCCTAACAATAAGATGGCAGCCCTCTCTTCTCGGCTGCGATTAGCTCAGCTGTTGTTACCTTTCTTCTCTGTGTCACAGAACCTTCTCTGATGCTACTCTGGAAAATGGTATGGCTTCTTCTCTTACCGTGCACTGGGTGATAACGTTACCAAATAAAGCAGAGATGTTCCTGCCCACCTCCCAGCACTGATATCTCAGGGCCTGTCTGAATCTTCTCACTTCTCCCACACCTTCTTCCTGCTCCTGTGGGGGAACTTAGGAGACTGGCTGTATCTAAGTCTTCCTTTGGAAAGTAGAACACCTATCGGCCATATGCTTGTCTCACTCTATAAGGTAAAAGCTATTTACAAAAGAAAGTCTTCTCTGAAGGAAGAGAGAATAATTCAAAAAGTCTGAGGAAAGAAAAGAAGTAAGAATAAGCTTAACCAAAGCACCTATTTTTCATACCAGATCTCAAGCAGGGTTCTTAACATTTTTTTTTCTTGGATCTTCTTGGATTCTAGGGCAGCCTTCCCAGACTACTTCTTAGAATTGGTTTCACACAACAGAAACCAATTATATTGAAACACAACTATCAAAATACTAGGAAATCCTTGAGATATGATAACATATGTGCTGCTTTATTAATACACAAAATAGGACTAGCCAGCAGTAGGTTAATTACTAACATAATTTCTAGGCACTGATGAGCATGATTTGTCAAGGTATCTGCAGCAAATGTGATGTGATAGGAAGCAAGCAATGATTCTGAGGAACACAGATGCTGCTAGCATCGTAGTCATCTGTGCCTATATTCACAAACTGAAGAAAATGCAAAATATTATTGAGGGGCTAGTGAAAATAAAAATATCACTTTATTCCTATCCTCGTGTACAGACCTCTCTCAATATTCTCTGTAGATCTTAATACATAAAGCACCTGGGGCATGGCTCTCAGGCAGAAGGAGGAGAAGTAAAGGGCCCGTGGCAGCATGGCCTGGCCTCTCCCTGACAGCCTAGTCTTAGCCAAACCCTGCCCCTGCAGGACTCGGAAGAAGACAGGAACAGGGATTCTCAGAAGACAGCTTGAAACCACTCGTAAAGAGACTATTATTTATATTTAGCCTGCTGAGGGTATTTCCTCAGGAGCACACCTGTGCCTGTTTTCCAAAGCCCTCGATAGACTATACAAAGTCTATGAAAAATCTGGCTCAAGTCTTAATTTTATTTTTTGTCTTATTTTTCTCTATTTGTTACAGCCCAACAGTTCTGAGTGTATCATGTTTTGTTTCTTAGCTTTCATATTTTGTTTCTTGGTCTGTTTTAACCCTTTCACTGTTTAACTCTTTAAAAGAATTTTTTTTTAATTTATTGCCAGAGGGCATGTGTATTCAGCTGAGAGAGAGAGAAAAATAGGGAGAGAAAGCACACATCTCCCTCCCCCCTCCCTCAACAGGGCATGGTCTGCTGCAACCCTTTTTTCTCCATTTCTCCATCCCATCAGCATTTGGGGCATGCATGCATACACATGCACCCAGTGTGTTTTTCAAGCCACCCTGGCCAGAATTTGAACCACAGTCTGCCATGTGAGATCTGGCTCCCAATGCATTGTGCTTAACCACTGCACTATGAAGCCAGCCCTGTTTTAATTACTTTTATTCTTGGTTCATTTTCCCTCTAGATATGTAGAGCATTATCAGTTTTTTTTTTTTTAACGTGTATATGTGTGTTAACTTTTGTTTCAGGTATTAATTGCCTTAATCATCTTTAGTTCACATTATTCTTTGATTCAGAGCATCACTTCCATTTCCTTAGTGTTTTTATTTTTTATTTATAAACAACAGGGTAGAAGTCGATGATAGGATTTCTGGCTCCCAGAAGAATAGCCCAAGTAAGAGTGTTTAGACATTTGTTCTCCCTTTGGCTGTCACAATAGCAGCTTTCCTACCTCTCCCTAAAGATCCCTGGTGCCCTTTAATGTTGACGTCCCTAAATTCTCAAATCTGTGTAACTTCAGGAGATTCAAAGGCTCAAATTCTCTCCTAGGATGACGGGATGCTGATACGCTGGTATGTGCCCACAGCTCCCTGAACTGCTGGAACTTGGAACTGCTGACGTGTAAACCTGATACGTGGCAGACACAGAGCTCTCCACTGACCGTGCAAGCTGCCCAAGCTCACTGGCTCTAATAGCCTGTGCACAATCACAGAGATGAGAAGATGTGGCAGGCCCCCACCTGGCGGAGCCTGGTATCTGCAGGCTGTGGCAGAGAAAGAGCTGAGTCAATGCAGTGTCCTGCTGTGGGCTTTATTCTTTTTTTTTTTTTGGAGAGATTTTCACTGTAGGGCGCGTGCACCTGCCAGACAGACAGAGAGAGACATAGAGACAGAAAGCGAGAAATCACCCCCCAGGGGGGATGGTCACACTGCAATCCCTTCTCCTCCATTCTCCTCTCAGGATCTTGCGCACGCACGCACACGCGCCGGGCTTGAGTTTTAAGCCACCGGGTCCAGGACACGAACCGTGGTCGACTATGTGGGAGTCCAGCGACATAGCCATTACGCTAACTGCTGGTTCCTTGGGCTTTATTCTTAATGGTGGTACTGCCTGGGGGGAAAGCCAGGCTAGCACAGGAAGTTGTGAGATGCCTAGAATTAAGAAGTTGCTCCTACATTTCCTCCCCCTAGCCCTGCGATGTAAATTAACTGGATGTCTGAATCCGCCTCATGTAGGGATTAAAGACATTAATACCATTGAAGACCTAAATCATGGAAATGCCACAGAGGGGTAGGGCCTTGGTTTCTTCAGGATTAACATTCCTGATTTCAATTACTTGTGAGAAGTCCCAAGAGTTCATAACTTAAAAACTTTTTCTTTTTTTTTCTTTAAATTTGCTAGAGAGTACCTATACTTGCCTGCAAGAGACAAGTAAGGGGGAGAGAGAGAATGTAAGAAAGTACTCCCCATTAGGGACGGTCATGCTGTGATTCCTTCCCTTCCATTTTTCCTTATAGGATTTTGGGCACTTATGCACATGCAATGGCATGGTTTTCAAGACACCAGGTCTGGGACTTGAACTGTGTAGTTGGCCATGCGGGATCCAGCTTCCTTAACCACCACGCTACCAGCTGGCTTAGTAACTTGTAGCTTTTCATTTTGCTGAGGCATAAATGTTTTGTATATGATCTAAGGCTAGAAAGCATGAGTGAGATACTTAGCTAGGGAGTGAACCATGCCAACCTCCATTATTGACATTCTGATGCAGCTTTGTAGAGTTCTACCTAGTCTCATACACAAAAGAGCGATCTCACAAAATCATAGAAGTGTCTCTTAAAAAAAGAAAAAGAAGCCAACAAAAAAGAGCCAATTTTCATGGTGATGGAAGGGAAAAGAATAGAACAGAAAGTGATAAATCATAGTTAAAATATTAGTTTTTATCAAAGGAAAGTATGTACTATCAAATTTATAGTGGGTTTGATATTTGATGGTCAATATGACCTATATGGAAACAAAAAATAGCAATTTTGTGAAAATTTCAGCATACTCTACACCACACAAAACTGAACATCATGGGAAGAAATTAGTCATGGAAAGATTTGAAGGTGGCGTTTAAATCTCTAAGTTATACTTTAATGTATGAGGATAAGTACCACATCTAATATTCATCACTACATGCCCAGCACCTTGGGCAGGGCCTGGGCACATAATAGATGCTCAGTGAATGGTTACTGAATATTGAACTACTGAAGTTAATCATGGTACAAAAGTACTTGTAAATTTTAGGACGCTATTTCTTTTGTGATTGTAGTACTGTGTCTCATGGATGAAATTCGAAGACATTATTTCTATTTAGGAATTGAAAGTATTTTCTGCATTTTGCCAGGAACAAAAAGCAAAAGAATGAGAACTGGCCAGATGCTAGCCCTAATATACCTTTAATATCAACAAAAATAATTACCAAAGTAGCCTTAGAGTCCCAAAGAGCCACTAAAGAGAGGTGTGTGTGGGGGGGTGGTGCTGGGGGGGAGCAGCAGATAGCATAGTGGTTCTGTTGCTGGACTCTCACATGATCAACAGCAGTTCAAGTTGCAGACCTGGTGGCTTGAAACTTACACGTGCGTGTGCATGCCCAAGATTCCACAAGGAGAATGGGAGAAGGGATTGCGGTGTTGCTGTGCCCCCGGGGAGGTGTGATTTTTCACTTTCCTCTCACTGTCTCGGGCACACACCCTAAGGCAAAAACATCTTTTTTTTTCTTTTGAGAGGTTTTTGTTATAGGGCACATGTGTTCACCGGAAAGACAGAGAGAGACAGAGAGACAGAAAGTGAGAAATCAACCCCCGGGGGGGATGGCCATGCCACAATCCCTTCTCCATTCTCCCCTTGGGATCTTGGGCACATATGCACACACACACCTGGCATGAGTTTAAGCTGCTGGGTATGGGACTCAAACCACAATTGAACCATGGGAGTCCAGTGACATAGCCATTACACCAACTGCTGGTCCCACAATAACATCTTTAAAAAAAAGAAAGAAAAAGAAAAGCAGGGAGGATCTATTTACGTTTAATTTATGAAGTATAAGAGAGCACTCATGATTATAGTCTCAGGATCTAGAAATTAAACTTAGACACTGTTAAAGACAATCTTAAATTTGTAATAAATGTTTATAAGGTGCAGAATTTAGTATACTTGAGATTTATATTTAAACAGGAAACATCATAAAAGTGGTAGAATCTATGCAATTCAAAAATTTAAAAAAGCCAGCAGATGGTGTGGAGGCTAAGGCACTGGGTCCCACATGGTCAACTGTGCAGTTCAAGTGCCGGAATCGGCAGCTAGAAAATCCTGCTGGGTACCCATGTGTGTGTGTGCCCAAAACCAAGAGGAGATTAGAGGAGAAGGGATTGCAGTATGACCATCCCCCTTGGGGATGACTTCTCGCTTTCCCTTTCCCTCTCTCTCATTCTCTCTGTCTCTCTCTGGTAAGTGCACATGCCCTATAACAAAAACTTAAAAACTAAAAAAGAAAAGAAAAAGGCTGTACTGCTACTCAGCAAAATCAAATAAAAGAAAATTTCACCGAGATGCAAATAACTAAGAGTTCTGTTGATCAAAACTAAGTAGGATCAAATGGAAAACTCTTAATGCAATGCTTACTGGAGACTTTTAAAATTCAATCTGAGTCTGACAAATATTTTTTAAAAGTCAACTAAAAGAATAAATCATAATTCCCTTGACCTAACATTTATTTAATGAGCATTAGGTGTTTCAGTCTTTTGCTACTATAAATAATGCAGTACTGAACATACTTTTTTGTACAAGTAAGAGAATACATCTGTAGTTCATAACGGAATTATTCATACCAGTGGGAAAGAATGAAGGAAATGTGATAATGTAGAAAACATTTTAAAATACAGTGTTAATTAGAAATAAATGATGAATAGTTCATATAGGGCATATTTGTCATCTGTATGAAAAAGGGAGAGATGATAAGATATATTTAGACAGTTGTGTGTGTATGTGCATATATGTATATAATGTGCATATGTGTATATATATAATATATACCTCAATGTTTTTGTCAATGGTAGAACATATGACAGTGGTCCCATAAAATTATACCACGTTGGGAACCAGCAGTTAGCGTAATGGCTATGCCACTGGACTCCCATGTAGTCGACCACGGTTCACGTCCCAGACCCGGTGGCTCAAAACTCACGCGGGGCGCGTGTGCGTGCATGCCCAAGGTCCCAAGAGGAGAATGGAGGAGAAGGGATTGCGGCGTGACCATCCCCCCTGGGGGGTGATTTCTCGCTTTCTGTCTCTATGTCTCTCTCTGTCTGTCTGGCGAGCGCACGCACCCTATAGCGAAAAACCTCTCAAAAAAAAAAAACTATACCACGTACCTTAGGTGTATAGTGGGCTATACCACTTAGGTTTATATAAGTACATTCTATGATGTTCACAGAAGGACAAAATCATATAATGACACATTTTTCAGAATATAATATGCATATAAATTTCTACCTATTAGACTGGCAGGAAAAAAAAATCCAAAAATATGAAAATATCCTTCTGTTGGTCAACTGTAAAAACATGTCTCTCTTAAACAGTAGTGGTAGAAATAAAAACTGGTAAAACTTCAGTAGAAAGCAATCTAGTAACAGCTATTAAATTTCAAACATAGGGCCAGCCCATGGCATGGTGATTAAGGCAACTGGATCCCACAAAGTCGACCTTGCAGTTTGAGCCCTGGACCCAACAGCTTGAGAAACATGTGAGGCACGTGTATGCACCAAAAATCCTAAAGGAGGAAGAAACAGAGATGGCACTGTGGCATGATCATTCCCCAGGGGATGTGCCTCCTTACTTCCGCTCTGTCTCTCTCTAGCAAATACACACGCCCTCTGATAAAATGAATTTAAAAATCTTAAATGTATATTCTCATAATGATGTGCAAAATAACATATGTACAAGGTTATTAATTATAGCATTGTATATAATACAACAAAAGAAAAAAATCTAAAAGACCTTCAGTAAAACTGGTTTAAATAAGGCAGTTTTTTTTTTTTTTCGGAAAGGTTTTCTCTTTAGGGCGCGTGCGCTCACCAGACAGACAGAGACATAGAGACAGAAAGCGAGAAATCACCCCCCAGGGGGGATGGTCACGCTGCAATCCCTTCTCCTCCATTCTCCTCCTGGGATCTTGGGCACGCACGCACACGCGCCCGGCGTGAGTTTTAAGCCACCGGGTCCAGGATGTGAACCGCAGTCGACTATGTGGGAGTCCAGCCACATAGCCATTACGCTAACTGCTGGTTCCCTAAATAAGGCAGTTATTAAAAAGAAGAAATTCTCTACATACTTATACGGAAAAGTCTTTAAAACATAAACTTAAAATGTAAGGTGTTGAATATAAGAGGGAACTTGAAAAAGTTCACGGAAAATGGAATTACAAGTTTATTTCAGCACAAGAAATTTTAAATCCACGCATAGTGTTTTCCTAACATTCATTTTCCATGAACTTATTGAAGACCCCTTGTACACATGCCACCACTTAGTTTAAAAAGGGATGTGAGTGTTGGGCCCAGCAGGTAGTATTGTGCCTAAGGTGCTGGATTCCCACATGGCCGACTGCAGTTCAAGTCCCAGATCTGGTGACTTGAACTTCATGCTAGGTGCATGTGTGTACAAAATCCTGAGAAGAGTGGAGAAGAAGGGACTGAGGTGTGGCCATCCCCATGGGGAGGTGATTTCCACCTCTCTCTCTATCCTCTTTTCTCTTCTACAAGGGCACACGCCCTACAGCAAGAACCTAAAAGAAAGGGGTGTGTAATCACAGAGTACATAGCCAAAATCAAACGGAAAACTTACTTGTAAAGATAATATTCTGCATGGTCGATTTCTTCTCGAGATGAAATATTGTCCACAAACTGAAAGATAGAAAAGGAAACCCTTAGTTGAGTACAAATTATATCATATATTTGTCCTAGTTCACACATGACCTTAAAAAAAGACGGGACACTCATTTTACTGGAACAATGCTCATGCTTACTGGAACAATGTTCTCATGGTATGACTGTATCTCTGAAACTTCTTTATGCTAATACAAAGAACAGACAATGGCTTCTCTTCTTCATATGTAGAATAACGTTGATGGGAAAAAATGATTGAAAGTCAAATGTGAACCTTGCTCAGAATAAGAGAGGGCTCCTCTGACTATATTTATAACCAGTCATTGATTTTTACCTTTATCTTAAAACACTGATAGTTTCTGTGGTCCACGTTCCAAATACATGGGAATACATGATTAAAAGGATGAAGACTTATAGTGTCTGAGAAAATACTGCCTAAAATATAAACATCTACATTTATTAAAGAATTCAGTCTTGCAACCTTTTTTCTACTTCTGATTTAAGTTCTGCTATGAACTAGTCTATCTTTAATTCCTCTAACAACAGTCTCCCTTCAAACCATAAACTCCCTGGGTATGTCCCTTATCTATAGTCCAAATAAACAAACAGAAAGGATTATTCCAAGGACAAATTTTAGCCTAAATAGGCCACAAAGACAGAGTAGGAGATAATGTATGTTGTGAATACAATTAAAACCTCATGAAGAGGGAGAGGAGACTAAAGAGGCATTTCTAAAAAATGCCTAGGATCTTTGGATTTGCTTTAGAAATCCATTTAAGGAGTAGATAAAATGTGGTTCAAACACAGGACCTGAGGCTGAGAACCAGCTCTCCTGATTGCTTGTGCGTGGCATAAACAGATGGCAATTCCTCTGGGACTCAGTGGCTCCATCTGCCTAAGTAGGATAAGGGCACTTGCCCCAAAGAGTGTGGGGCTCCATGGAGAACATGGAAGTTCTTTAACCCCTGGCACACTACTTAAACAAATATCAAGTACTGTGGCAGGAATGGTCGGCCTTTCAGTTCTCCAATATGTTAATATGAGTCCATAAACTTTAAGTTATGATCAGTTAAAAGTTTTCCTACCAACAGGAAAAAATCAAGAGTCAGAGAACCAGGTCTAGAAAGGAAGACAAGCTTTTTCTTTTTTCTCTTTTAAATTTAATAATACCTTGACTTTTATGGTTGCTATCAATTTCAATAGAAAGCTTTTAGGACTAAGGTCTCATTTTAGCATCACATCATTCCTGCAAGGAAGATATTACCCTCCCCATACTGCAAATAAGGACCTTGAGAGGGCCCTCATTATCTAGTATCACAAGGGAAAATCATCATGAAGACAAGACCAGTATATTTACTGACATAAAATAATTTTTATGTCATAAATATCTGAGTTTGAATTCCAGATTTTCCATTTATAAGCTTTGTGAATTTGGGGAAGTTTTCAACCACTCTATGTCTTAGCTATAAAATGGACATAATGCTTATTTCATATGGCTGCTATGAAAATTAACAGAAATAATGTATGTTAAGAAATTAAAACAGTAACTGGCCTAGAAGGTATTTGGTAATGGTGACTATCTATTCTTGCTGCTTCCTAGTTTAACATCATTCTTCCATCTGCTCCTCTGTAGCAAACTGACATATTTAATAATAATATCCATTATACAGGTTTTCTCAGTCACCAAAAAACACTTCCAATATTAAGAAATAAATATTACTACATTGAAAGACATGTCAACTTGAAGAAAAAAAAATTACAGTATCATATAGCAGAACAGCAAATCTTAGAAATTTAAAATAAACTAGATACACAATGGTGATTACTAAAACTGCAGTCTAGAACATTCATTACCTTTTATTCATCCCAAGAAATATACTATTGTAAAATATCTATTCATAAATGGTAAAAATATACCATACTCTGGAAAAAATATTATCTATGAAGGTTATTCTTTATTTACATAGTCTTATTTGTATAGAGGGCTTTTCATGCTTTCTTCCTTTTTTGAAAATTTATTATGTTTAAATTTTCTTACCCGTGATATTGTTAAAGAACTAACAGGCAACTTTCTCTCATATGTTTTATCCATTAAAGATGCGAGATCAGCTGTGAAGAAAAAGAAAAAAAAAAGAACCCTGTTAAATATACATATTTCCTAAGAAAAAGCTAACAAATACAACTCCTGCCAGCTGGCTACCAATACTACGAAGTCACTATTAAAACAGATGCTTTTCCTTGCTCTTTTAGAAAACTTGCTTTTATATAAACTAAAGAGATAAAAGGATGTAAATAACATTTTAAAAATATTTGATTGGAATAAGGATTATAAAAATATTTTAGCATATATTTCACTTTTAAAATATGTATCAACAAAACATCTCTGGAAGGAGACAGAAGAAGGTGTATTTCTGACAGACTTCAGGAAAAGAAATTAGGTGATGGAAGGTCAAAAGAAGGAGATTCTTCATTTCTTACACATGTATTCTTTTTGTATTTTAAAATATATAAACTACATTAGCTATAATATTAAGTAAACATATTAACTATTCAAAAATGTTTTAAAATTTGCCAGAAGGCATGTGAGCTTGCCAGAGAGATACAGAGAAAGACAGAGGGGGGAGAAACCCCCACCCAATGGGGTGTGATTATGCCATAATCCCTCCACTTTTCTGTCATGTTGGGATCTGGGGCACACATGACATGACCTGACATGTTTTTCAAGATGCCAGGGCAAGGATTTGAACTACATGGTTAGAAATATGGGAGTTGGCTCCCTTAACCACCAAATCATAGAACTGGCCTTTAAAAATAATTTTTTAAATTACATTATCAATTGACTTTTATACAGCCCTTGAATAAGTCAAAGAAGCAACCTGGTTACTGTCAATGCTTTTTAGCCTGAACTGTTCCTATTTTGATTCCTTTTAGTAGAACATCCATAGTGTTCTACTTTTTTATTTAAGACATATTTTATTTAACTTTATTTATTTAAATTTGACCAGAGAGGAACAGAGCGAGAGAGAGAGAAAGAAAGAGGGAGGAAAAGTGAGAAAGCAAGCTACTAGGTCTGGGACTTGAACTCCGGACAACATGTGGAAGTCCAGCGCCCTTAACTACCATGCCAAGAGCCTAAAAAGATCTGAAATCCAACACAACTGTATTCTCCAAAATGTTTACTTTACATCTTGTTATTGCTTCTCAAATTTATCATTTCCTCTTTCTCCTCCTCTCACTCTTGTTCTCAGCTCATGATTTGGTGTTTCCTTTTACTGAGAAAATATAAACAACCCAAGAGAACTTTATCCTATTCGCCATCAAGTCTACCAGGCTACTAATACCTGTGTCCATATATTCTGTCTTCTGTTTTGTTACAAAGGATAAATATTAAACAACCACAAAAAAAAAAAAAAAATCTGTTCTTGTATCTTCCATAGCTATTTCTCCTTCTCTCTGCTCCTCTTAAAAGCCAAGACTTCCAAAAAGGAATCTTTGATATACTGGGTAGTCGTAAAAGTAGTGAAGCATTTTTGCATAGCAAAACATAGAAAAATATGTCACGACTTTTCTGATGACCCAATAACTATTACTACTTTAGTTCCCACTATTCATTCAACTCATTGAAATCAAGGTTGGTTTCCATCACGCCACTGACACTCCAATAACCCCTTCACTTTGTTAAATCCAGTGGTTAATTCTCTGTCCAAATCTTTCTTGACCACTCACTAGTATTTAATATAGGTGACTATTCTATCCTTGATGAACTATTCTTTCTCCCCCCCCCCACCCCCCCTGCTACCTTGGGTTCCTTTGCAAGATCTCTTCATCTTCTACACTTCTAAATGTTGAAGTGCCCTAAGTTCAGTGGTAGAGTAGACTTCCTTTCACCACATATGCTTAGCCCCTAAGTGATCTCGTTCTTTCCTACAGCTTTAATCATCTATACATTGTTGACTCCACATGTATACATCTGACTTCTGCCTTTAACTGCAGACTTGTGTTTCCTATTGCATAGGTGATATCTCCATCTGAGTGATGAATAGGTATGTAAATATTTTGTGTCCCTAATTCCTCAACCTTCCTCTCTAAACCCGTTTTCCTAAAGCAGTACATGACTATTTCATTGCTTGGTTTACTCACATCAAAAAGGTGGGCTTCATCCTGACCCCATTCTTTCTCACGTTCTATAACCAATTTGTCAACAAATGCTATTTTAAATATTTAAAATATATATTTCTCATTACCACCACTGCTAAGTAACTTCCTACTAAGAATAAAATCCAAAATATTTTCTAGGATTTATAAATACCTACGTAAGCTAGTTTGTGCTTTTTGCTTGTTTTTACTGTCTCTTACACTAAAAGGACTGAGTTCAGTGATATAATACTTAGTCCCTAGAACAGTTCCATAAGACACACACAATAAACATCTAAAGAAATGAATAAAAGGAAAGAAAGGAAAAAAGAAAGAGAAGTGATGTGATTTCCAGATTTTTAAAAAATTTCCTATGGAAGTAGTTACTATCAAGTAATAAGGAGACACTCAGAGATAATCAACTAACAAGAATTTGTGGAAGACTTCTTGCTGTGCATTTAACCATAGTTTCCCTTTCTTTTTTCCCTGGGGTAATAATGCTCTCAAAGACTCAGTAGCTACTGGGGAAAACAACTTGGAAAAAGCTTTAAATCCTGGTATGTTGTAAAATAGCGTTTCTTATGACTATCTTAAAAAGATTGAAGCCAGGTGATAAAAGACATGAAAAAAAACAAAGTCCTTAAAACCCATTTACACTAAAGCAAATTAATATTGTTAAAGACGCTTGTTCATAGAATAGATGTGAAACAGCTTTCTCGTGATGTCTATTGTTCTGATCACTCCACCTTGTGTTCAGATGATAGGCAATATAAGAAATCACCTCTCCTTATTCAAAATTTCACCCCAACGACTCAGTGAGGCTGAAAGAGGAGGACGGTAAGCCTGAGATGCCCTGGGAAATACAGCGTCATCAAGTCTGGGAAGGAAAAAAAGAAAGAAAATGCCAAGTGTGGAGGATGGAGACACAACACACTGCCTTTATAAAAAAGAAAAAAAAAAAAAGTAAACTTTAACTAAAAAAGGCAGAATCAGGCTCTACTGGCACCCCATTTCCTGTGGGGTTCACACAGTGTAGAGCTGAACACTGTACATAAGCTGGCTCTGCTGATCACCTCTGTGATGTGGAAACTCAAGATTCCGTTTGAGTCTTTCACACCAAGGCATCTTCAGTCAAGTGAAATGGCCTGGTGCCTCAAGAGAGGCAACAGCTGCAAAGCCAGCATCTGATGAATAATATTTGCAGATTGCAAGTCACAGAAAGGTTTGCTGCTAAATATACTATGTGCCCAATCACCTCACATTACAGCGTGGATGTGATGAATGAGGCAGAAAACCACACAGAGCAGGGATGGCCAGGAAGGCTGGCACAGATGTGGCCTGCCCAGGGCCAGCGCCACAGGTTTCTGGACCGTGGGCTTCCTCAGTCAAGCTCGCACTTCATGTGAGGGACCAGCAGATGCCCAGGTTTTGCTCAATGACATGTGCCAAACAAGATGCCTTTTTGCTGTTACTCAACTCCTTGGAAATATATGCTGTAGCCGACGGTTAGGGACGACAAAGAGTGTGGGAAAATGGACCTGAAATTCAAATTCTTAATTTAAAAAAATTTAGAGTTGTACAGTGTGGAAGTTTGTTCAGAAGACAAAATGTAAACAAATATATAAGTGCCCTTCTACAGAGGACAACAGATGGCATGGTGGTTAAGGGTGCAGGACTCCCAAATGGCCGACCACAGTTCGAGACCAGACCTGGCGGCTTGCTTTCTCACTTTCTCTCTCTCTCTATCTCTCCATCTGTCCCTCTCTGGTCAATTTAAAATAAATAAATAAATTTAAATAAATTAATTCTTTAAAGTAAATTTTTAAAAGTGTCCTTCTAGTCTGAAGACAACCATACCACTGATGATTTTAGAACATCAAAGATTTTATTGAGGAATCTGCACTATTCTAGGCAGTGGAGTATACTGGCACACAAACCTAACTGAGGATCTGAATTGCCTGAGGAGACTAGCTGAAAATGGGGTGGATCATTGAATGGGGACCCTGTTGGAGGTGCCTGTCTCTCTGTACCTATCTCTCTTGCTCACAGAATGAATAAATAAACTTTTTATTTTTTTAAAAAAGCTGATTGGCAGCAGCAGTTGGCATAATGGCTATGTTGCTGGATTACCACATAGTTCACTGAGGTTTAAGTCCTGGACTCGGTAGCTTAAACTCATGCTGGGCACATGTGCATGCGTGCCCAAGATCCCGAGAGGAGAATGGAAGAGAAGGGATTGCAGTGTGGCCATACGCCTTGGGAGGTGATTTCTCGCTTTCTGTTTCTCTGTCTCTCTCTGTCTTCCCGGCAAGAGCATGCACCCTATAGCAAAAACCTCTCCAAAAATTTTAAAAAAAAGAAAAAAAAATTAAAATGAGCTGATTTTCCTACATAAAATTTGAAAAACCTAAACTAATCTATAGTGACAAAAAGCATATCAGTATTTGTAAACTTGGGGTGTGGGGCAAAGAAGAGGAAGGAGAAAATGATTACAAAGGATTAGAAGAAAACTTTGGAGGGTGGCAGATACATGTTCATTATCTTGAGCATGGTGATAATATCCCAGACATATATACCTGTACATGTGTCAAAATGTAAAGAATACCTCAATGAAGCTGTAAAAAGAAATGACAAAGTTAAAAGGCAGGTTGGGCTGGCCTGGTGGTTAAGGCAGCCAGGTCCCCTGTGGCCAACTGCGTGGTTCAAGTTCTTGACCCAGCATCTTGAGAAATAAGCCGGGCATGTGTGCATGTGTGCCCAAAATCCTGAAGGGAAGGAGAGACGGAGGAGAAAGGGGTTGTGGTATGACCATTTGCCATGAGGAGGGTGCTTTCTCCTTTCCTTGTCTCTGTTTTATGCACACACCCTCTAGGGAAAAAACAAAAACAAAAAAGACAGATTAGACACAGGAAAGTAAGAAGTAGTGAACTGAAAGATCTAAAAGAAAGTACACAGAATGCAACAAAGACAAGAAGTATGAAAGGAGTTAGGAGATATAGAAAACCCCAATAAGGTCTAATATACATTTAACTGAATTTTCAGAAGAGATTAATAAAGAGAATGGAGAAAGGTAATAAAAGACATAATGGCTAAGAATGTCTCAGAAATGGTAAATGACTTTCAGATTCAGGAAAAACATAAAATCTCAAATCAAGTAAGTAAAATTAAATCCACACCATAATTTTTTTTTTTTGAGAGGTTTTTGCTATAGGATACATGTGCTCGCCAGAAAGACAGAGAGACAGAGAGATAGAAAGTGAGCCACGCCGCAATCCCTTCTCCTCCATTCTCCTCTTGGGATCTTGGGCACGCACGCACAAGCGCCCGGTGTGAGTTTAAGCCACCGGGTCTGGGACTCAAACCGTGGTCAACTACATGGGAGTTCAGCAACACAGCCATTCACTAACTGCTGATCCCACATACCATAATATATTATTGTGAAACTGAACAATGAGAGGTGTCTAAAAGTGGCCAGAAGGAAAAGAGAAATTGTTTACCAAGGAAAAATGACTACAAGAGGGATTTTCTCAATGGGTACAAAGAAAGGCAAAAAATGCAATACGATGTTCAAATGTTAGGAGTAAACGCTATCAACCTAAAATCACATAACTGGCAAAATTCCCTTTTAAGAATAAGGGCAAAATAAAGACGTTTTGGGATAACTAAAAACTGAGAGAATTTATTAGTGACACTCATTAAGGTAACTTTTTAGAAAGTCTATCTCTTTAAAATGTATGTTTTCGGGAGAAGGAAAATGATGCCTTAAAGAAAACTTGAGATGTTATAAAGAATGGTAAGTAAATAAAATTGGTTAAATTTGAGAAGAAACTGATTTTAATATAACAATGATATATGTAAGTTTTTAAGGATAAAACCTTAATATAATAGCATATGGCTGGGAGTACTTATACAATAGCTTGAAGGATAGTAGGGTGTAATGAACATCAAAATTTAAGTTATACATGCAAAACAAAATTTAGAGCTGTACAGTGCAACACAATAAGCCTACTTTTAAAAGAAGAGAAGTAGGGCCAACAGTGATGTGGAGATTAAGGTGGCTGGATGCTACATGGCCAACTGCATGGTTTGAGTCCTGGAAGTGTTGGCTTGAGAAGACACACTAGGAGTGTGTGCATGTGGCCCAAAGTCCTGAGAAGAAGTTGGAGAAGTGATTGCGAAGCGACCATCCCTTTGGGAGATGATTTCTCATTTTCTCTCTCTCTCTTGCTCTCTTTCTCAGATGAACACACATGCCCTATAGCCAAAAAAAATTTAGAAGATATAATTTCCAGACTAACAGATGAGAAAAAATGTGAAAGACATCTTAATCAATGCTAAAGGCAGCTAGAAAAAGAAGAAAAAGAAAAAAAGATGGAACTAAACACAAAATATGGCAGAAATAAATCCAAATGTATCAGCATATTTTAGATGAGGGTTTGTCTTTCATGCTTAGAATTGATGTTAGGAAGTGGTGAGACTTCTGGGTGGTGATTAAATATCATAGTGATTAAATCATAGAGACAACACTCTTGAATTTTTTGAGAGACACTAATGATGTCTCTTAAGACCCTGCGAGTTCTAGGTTTCTTGAGAATAGGTTAGTTCTTGTGAGCGCTCGTTGTTACAAAAAAGAGCTGCCAACAGATCTCTCTCTGCACATGCTACTATTCTCTATGTTTCTGTAAGCCTTCTGTCATTTTGTGATGCCCCTTGATTTTCCAGCCACTAGAACAGTGAGCTTTGTGAATAAACTTGTATTTCTTTATAAATAACCCAGTCTCAGGTATTTGTTAGCAATGCAAAAATGTACTGAAGAATCAATAATCATGAAATGACAATGGAAGTAGACTAAACTTTCTAATAAAAGTGATTGTAAGATCAGTTAAAAATATAAAATCTAGGCTATAAAAACTTATGATCAGGACCAGCAGTTGGCATAATGGCTTTGTCACTGGATTCCCATGTAGCCGACTGTGGTTTGAGTCCCAGATCCAATGGCTTAAATTCATGCCGGGCGTGTGTGTGTACGTGCCCAAGATCCCAAGAGGAGAATGGAGGAGAAGGGACTGCAGCGTGCCATTCCCCCTGGGGGGTGATTTCTCACTTTCTGTCTTTTTGTGTCTTTCTGGAGAGCACACGTGCCCTATAGCAAAAAGTTGTGAGGAGACGAGGCCCTTAAAAAAAAAAACAAAAAAAAAAAAAAAAAAAAAAAAAAAAAAAAAAAAAACCCTTATGATTACAAAAGAGTCGAAAATAAATATGAAGCCAAACAAAATCTCGTGCAGTTGTATTACTATCAGATAATAGACTTAAAGCAATAAGCAGAATTGCTAGGTGCATTATAAAATACTGGCGAAAAATTTATTTTGCCACAGGCCAGCAGGTGATGTGGTGGTTAAGATTTTGGATCCCATATAGCCAATTCCAATTTGAGTCTCAGACCCAGTAGCTTGAAAAACACATGTGTGTGTGCATGCCTAAAATCCTGAGAGGAGAATGGAAGGGATTATAGCATAGCCATCTCCCTGAGGGGTGATTTCTGATTTCTCACCTTCTCTCTCTCTCTTCCTCTCTCTAGAGAATGCACACACCCTATGACAAAAATCTAAAAAAAAAAAAAAATTTGCCAGGAATTTCATTTTAACCTGGTATGTACGAAAGTAACAACTCCGCAGTACATAAATATCTTGGAAAGAGAATGGCAGTCTCTTTAATGATCACAATTTTGTATTCTGTATTAGAGATGTGCTGGAAAAGAAGCCTCTTTAAAAAAAAAAAAAAAAAAAAAAAAGGGGACCAGCAGTTAGCGTAATGGCTATGTCGCTGGACTCCCACGTAGTCGACCGCGGTTCGAGTCCTGGACCCGGTGGCTTAAACTCATGCCGGGCGCGTGTGTGTGCGTGCCCAAGATCCCGAGAGGAGAATGGAGGAGAAGGGATTGCGGCGTGGCCATCCCCCCTGGGGGGTGATTTCCTGCTTTCTGTCTCTCTGTCTCTCTCTGTCTGTCTGGCGAGCGCACGCGCCCTATAGCAAAAACCTCTCAAAAAAAAAAAAAAAGAGTAGTCTTTAGACTTATCTTTTCTTAGATAAGTCCTCTATCAAATCCTGGTAGCTTTAGTTGAGAAAAAGTTTCAGTTTTCCATGATTTCAATGTTTACTATGCATTACTATTACCATTCAGGCAACACTAAGTTCTTTCTGGGCTTAGTGCCATCTGTGCATCTTATTTAATCTATGTAATAAAGAATCAGATACAGGGTATTAGCTTCCTTTCTAGCCGTGATCTTGGGGGAAAAAAAAAAAGGCTGGAACTATGTTTCCGTTTCCCACATTTTAAGGGAAAACAAGGATCGATGACATGTATCAGGAATAGAAGTGTGGAAAACTAACCTAGGGACTCATTTGGAAACAGAATTTTAGATGTCCTCTCATTTGTCTGTTACCAGAAGCTTTAAAATAAATAGATCTAATAAATGGAAAGTATGAAATCAGGCTTTTTAATATATTTCCTTGAGATGAAAAAATAATATGCACAAGTCAGACCCATATTTAGAACTGCCATCAGATGGTAATTATGGAATCTAGTAAATGAATAGATGTCTTATTGAGGCAAACATGGAACTGACAAAGTTAGGAAAATGCACTTCAAAAACTCTCCACCTGGCCTCAAAATCAAGATTTTAAAAATTATTGCAAACTATTGCAAACCAAAGGCCTCCACAGCCAAAATGACATAGCAAAACTAAACCTCAGCTAAAATGGGAGAAGTATCTCTCAGAGATGAACGAGAATTCAAATGTGTCAATGGTATAATACTTTTGGACCCAGAAAGGGAGCTCTTTAAAAAATAAAAAAATAAAAAAATTTAAAGATGCAAAACAGTAACCAAAATTGAAAGATGTTCCTTACTTTGCAATGACTTATAAATTGAAAACACAGAAATGTAATACTTAATTTGGTAAGAGTCACGATTCCAATTCAGCTCAAGTCAGCTGAGTCCCCTTCTTCCCCACTCAGGGTGACTCAAGACAACTTCTTTCCATGGCACCCAGGGAGCTTCCCTATCAGGCCTGCCATTCAACTATCACTCTACCCAGCTCCCAGCAGTTTTCCCCTGAATTCTATTCACTGCTCTGTAATTCGAAAGCTGCTAGCTGGTATATTCTGATAACTTTCACCCAGTATCTTCCCAACAGAGCCACAAGATAACAGGAATTTCAGAGAAATTACTTTAGTTCTTATTTCTTTTAGTCAAAAGGTAGCCCAGTACGGAAACGGTCAAAAACTGAAATCTGACTGAAAGATTTATATTACTCTTTCTACTTTTGTATATTTCTGCAAGAAAGATTTAAAGATGCAAGAGAAAGGAACAAATACATTATATGATTTACCCACAAATTCCCAGGGCTGTGCAGAGCACAATTAGAGAGCTAGGCCTTATCAAAGCAACAACAAAAGTTGCCTGCAATGAATTAAAATGTCTCAATTGTTGAAATCTATGAGTTCATATGACACTGGAAGAAAACCCTCATTAACCATCTTTGACAGATATTTTGGGACCATAAGATGGTGTAATGGTTACATCACTTGACTCACACATAGTAGACCATGGTTCAAGTCCTGGACCCAGTGGCTTCAAACTCATGCCGGGCGCATGTGCATGTGTGCCCAAGATTCTGAGGGGAGGATGGAGGAGAAGAGATTGTGGTGTGGCCATCCCCCCTGGGGTATGATTTCTCGCTTTCTATCTGTCTGTCTCTCCAGAGAGCACACGTGCCCTATAGCAAAAATCTCTCTTAAAAAAAAGAAAGGTATTTTTTTTTAAACTGCTTCTTCTATACAAACTATACTACAGGATAACTAAACTGCTGGGGAAGAGATGCTTTCTTATAAACATTTTCTAAGTAATAAATCAGTACGAAATGATGGGAGTTAAAACAGAAATAATTTGTACCTCCTAATAATGAATAGAAGCAACAATTGTGAAAGGCCTTTAACACCATGGAGGAACAACCAAACGCTGTGTGCTTCCAGTTGAAAGTAAACAACAGTCCCTATGAAGTATCCATGCCAAAAGAAAAACCAAACCAAACCAAACCAAACCAAAACAAAACAAAAAGAAAGCTCTGAATCTGAATCTAAGTCTTTTTTCCCCAACTACTAGTTTCATGGGACATACGGCAAGTAAAGGTACATATTAAACATCACTGTAAGGATGAAATCAGCAAATCTACAATGCGGAAAAATTCAAAAGATCTATTTTCTTTAACAAATAAATAAACGCAAGAAAGAGAGAGAGAGAGAGAGACAGACCTATAGATTAAAAAATCCTTAGGAGGGCCAGCAGGTGGTATGGTTAAAGCACCTGGATTCTGCATGGCAGACTCCGCAGTTTGAGTCCCAGACGCGGTGGCTTGAAAGACATGCTGGACACATGTGCATGCATGCCCAAAATCCCAAAAGGAGAATGGAGGAGAATGGATTGCAGAGGGTCAACTCCCTTGGGGGGTGGTTTCTCACTTTCCCTCTTTCTCTCAGGCAAGCATAGCTCCCTATGGGGAGAAAATCCTCAGACACCAACTGAACACATTACAATGTAGGTTCCAAATCTGGATCCCATTTTGATACATTATAAATTAAAAATAAATTCATAAGACCTTTGGGGGAAATGCAAATATTCACAGTTTAAACTACTATTAGATAAAAATGGTACAACAATTATGTTTTTCAAATATCCTTATTTGCTAGAGGCATGTATCAAAATACAAAATAATCTAGTAATTGAGATTTGTTATAAAGTCATCTGGTGAGGTGGTGGAGGAGTTGATGAAACAACACTGCAGGGAATTGATAACTTTAAGCAGAGTGACAGTACATCAAAATTTTTTTTTTTTGAGAGTTATTTTTTTCCTATAGGGCGCGTGTGCTCGCCAGAATAGAGAGAGAGAGAGACAGAGAGACAGAAAGCGAGAAATCACCCCCCAGGGGGAATGACCACACCACAATCCCTTCTCTTCCATTCTCCTCTCTGGATCTTGGGCACGCACGCACATGCGCACAGCATGAGTTTAAGCCATTGGGTCCGGGACTTGAACCCTGGTTGGCTACACATAGCTATTATGCTAACCGCTGGTTCCATAGGATATCAATGTTTTATACTACTCGGCGAGAGAAGGGGAAAATACATTATATGGACTTTATTTGAATCCTGATTGAACCAAACCATTAGGAAAGAAATACATTCATGAAATTATCAGAGAAATTTTGAACGCTGGCTGGATTCTTTCATAAACAGCTATGAATTGTAGGAGTGATACTACTACTAAAAAGTATCCTTACATTTCTATATATAGAGAGAAATATTTGCTGCCTGCGATTTACCTCAAAACCAAATATCTGAAGGGGAAACGTTAGCAGAGATAAAAGACTGGCTATGAAATAGTAATTGTTAAAGCTAGGTAATGGATCGGGGGATCCTTATACCAGTCTCTCTATTCTTGTGTATGTTTCAGATTTCCCATTATAAACTTAAAAAAAAAAAAAAACTATACTGTCAGACGTCAGGATGATTATGTTTGAAGGAAAGAGTAGGACTACAGTAATGGCTTCTAGAACGGTAGGGATGCTCCATTTCCTACACTGGAAGGTAGGAAATTTGTGCTCTCAACAAAATGTGACGATTTGTGCACTTTTCAGTAGGTTAATTACACTGCAATAAAGTAATTTTTTTTTTTTTTTTTAGAAAAGAAATAAGTCCACCACTTTAATGCAATCGGAGAAGCCTATTTCGGGCACTACAACAATCGCTGAGAAAGCTTTTTCTGAGCGAAAAGGCATGGGAACACAAGGCGACCCCAGGCCACGTGCCTTGGGGGCTCCTCTGCGGGGGAGGAACAGCGCTCGGGCCAGCCTGGGCGGCCGAAACGCTCAGCACCAACGCGGCCGCACTCCGTCCTTCCGGGCCACCGCACGTCTGACCGCAGAGCACCTCCCCTGCCACCTCCGCAGCGGCATCACCCTAACACTGCGGCCAGGCAGAGCCCCTCAGCCCCTCGCAGAAAGTCGCCGGCAGAAGCTAGGTTTCCCGCGCCGAAGCCCCGCACCCACACCGAGACTAAACCACTCCCGCTGTCCCGCGGCCCTACACCACCCCGCGCCGGCACTCCCGCCCCCGCGGCCTACGCCCTCCAATGGACTACAGCGGAAAGAGGGCCTCATATCGGCCCTCCTCCCACCACCAATCAGCGAGCTCACACCCGACACCTCACGGCTCTCGGTGTCCAATCACAGCGCTCCACATGCTGAGCGCGGACCTGCGTACGCGCGCACGCTCCCCGGGAGGCAAACGGCAGCTCCTCGCAGAGGCCACACTGCCATCTACTGCCCGACTTTAGGGATGCAGCCGCTTGGCGCGCAGCCTCAGGGCAAGGCGCCAATAGCCCATCCTAAACTCGCAAATATTGATAAAAATTAGGGAAAGCAAGTAGCAATGCCATGTAGAACTGAAAAGTGTCTGTGTCTCAGAGAGGGGAAGTAACCGAATTACGCTGTTATAGAGTAGGAAGTAAATAATGTCTCAAAGACCTCCTCTTCCCAGTTTTGAGTTCGGAAATCTCATTTCACCCCACGTGTTTTATAGAGGTAAAATCAAGGGGGGTATGCCCAGGGACACATTCATTACACATATGTCAGGAATACACTGGAATATATATACATATTGTTGAACCTAGGTGATGAATAAGGGGCCCACCTTGCATCTTTCCTGCCCCAGTCCTGGAATCAACAATTTTATATATGTATCTATAAAATATGTAAGTGGGGCACAGAGGTAGTAGGCATTACCTCAGTCTCTAATTTACAGGTACAGAAGTAGAGCCAAAAGGTGCAGAACTGGGGTTCAAAGTACAGGCCTTCTACCACATCACACTGCATCAGGAAGGCACAAGAATTTAGGACAGGAAAAAATAAATTCTGATGTACAAGGATTCATAGTATAGACAGGGGACCACTGCCAGAGTGGCAGGGAAGTCGAAGGTAGCTAGTACTGCCTCTCCAAGTATAGCAGAATTAGAGAGAAGGACACCGTCACCTCCATGTGATACTTAGGTGTTGCTCATTCTTTGGCAAACAGCCTTGGTCTTACTCAGATAACCATGATGCTGTTTCCCCTGCATTTGTGTGACCATATCCAACACCAAGACACCAAACGCAATGGACTCATCCACTAATCTTCCCTTCAAAAATGAGTGTGTTAACAATAAGCTTTCCTGGAATTCTTAATTCCCTTCCTTGTAGGTCCATGGCACTTAGCTTATATTTCATATATGACATATCAGAACAGTTCTTGCTGTGTAACTCCTTGAGTCCGTGTTGGTCTCATCACTAGAATAAGACTTCCCAAAAGGGGCAGTTTATAGAGGACATTTTATACTATGTAGGGTGTTGCTTTTTTCTTTTCTTTTCTTTTTTTACTGTCACAATTTCTGGAGACATTGCTGGCACTCAAATGACAGAAGACAGGGAATCAGTGACCTACAACGTTGAGAGTGTCCCACACATCAGACACTGTCTCTGTTGCTACCTAGGGTTCTCGGTAAGGAAGATGGGAGATACACATATGTACTGGGAAAAGGCAAGGAAGAACCCTGTGGGGATGAAGTAGAATGAGGTATTGGTATAAATTCATTATTTCTAAAATATGTGCAACTGCACATCCCCTAACAATGTTTCAGTCAAAGGTGATGTATATGACAGTGGCTCCGTATGATTACATCATATGGACTAGGTGTGTAGCAGGTATACCATCTCGGCTTGTGAAGTGCACTCTATGAGGTTTGCACAATCACCTAACTATGCATTGCTCAGCTTTGTTGACTGAATGGACCAATAAACAGAAATACCACAGTAACAAAAGGATGCCTAGTACTTAAACCTTGATTTCTAATACCATTCCTCACTGATAGGAATCAGAGGTCCTGAGGAAATTGTTGATTCCAGAACTGGAGGAGGAAAGATGCAAGATGGGCCAGGAACACCTTGCTTTGTGAGAAAGTAAAGAAGTTATAAAAGAGGTGTGTGGGGGCTAGCAGGTAGAGTGGTGGTGAAGGTGCTGGATTCCCATATGGCCAACTGTGGTTCAAGCCCCAGACCTAGTGGCTTGAAACTTACACTGGGCACTTGTGCGTGCCTCAAATTTCAAAAGAATGGAGAAGGGATTGCAGCGTGGCCATCCCACCCAGGGAGTGATTTCTCACTTTCTCTGTCTCTCTCAGTCTCTCCAGCAAGCACGTATGCCCTATAGCAAAAAAAAAAAAAAGAAAAAGAAAAAAATCTCTCTAAGAGAAAAAGAAAAGGTGTGTGTTGGGGAAGGAAGCCAGCTAGAAAGGGTAGTTTCTACCAAGCCAAACCTGGGACAAATGGACCTCTGAAATAATTAAAAATTGTAACGAGTCAATAAAAAATCCACAAATTGACAAGATTTAAACATAAAACATAATTAATAGACAAAAGAGAGACACAGTAGAGAAGGACGAGTTCTTGCTTATAAAAGAACACTGAGCACCAACTATTGGGGCATCAGGAAAGTCATGACACAGTCTTGCATGAAAATCAGTACTTTATTTATTTTTTTGGAGCGGTTTTGCCATAGGGCAAGTGCGCTCGCCAGAAAGAGAGAGAGAGACAGAGAGACAGAAAGCAAGAAATCACCCCCTGGGGGTATGGCCACACCGCAATTCCTTCTCCTCCATTGTACTCTCGGGATCTTGGACATGCACACACATGCACCTGGCGTGAGTTTAAACCACCAGGTCTGGGACTCGAACCATGAGAGTTCAGCGACATAGCCATTACGCTAACTGCTGGTCCCAGAAAATCAGCACTTTTGAGTCATCACAGTAAAGACTAATTCAGGCTAGAAGCATTAGTGAATGTAAAATCTAAGAGGAAATTTTGATAAACATCATTATGTCTGCATTATATTAAAGTCTCTCCCCACAGATAACCTCTAGTCAGAAGGAAGAGAAACAAGCACGCTTCGCTAGGTGATCAAAGCTGACGTCAACACCAGTGAAGGTATATTCAAGTGTGCCCAGATGTCCATCCTGACAGGGACATAACATCACTGAAAGTATTCTGGCTGGGGAAGCATCACCTAAGTCTAATCAATAAGAAAGAGAACAAACCCTGAAGAGAAAATATTTTATTAAAAAAAAAGAGAAAGTGACTGATTTTTCTTTTTCTTTTCTTTTTTTCTGGAGAGGTTTTTGCTATAGGGCGCGTGCGCTCGCCAGACAGACAGAGAGAGACAGAAAGACAGAAAGCGAGAAATCACCCCCCAGGGGGTATGGCCATGCCACAATCCCTTCTCTGCCATTCTCCTCTTGGGATTTTGGGCAAGCACGCACATGCGCCCAGTGTGAGTTTAAGCTACTGGGTCTGGGACTTGAACTGGGGTCGACTACGTGGGAGTCCAGCGACATAGCCATTACGCTAACTGCTGGTCCCATTTTTTTTTTCTTTTTCTTTTTTGAAAGTGACTGATTCTTAAGAACATGACAAGGTCGTAAGAAATAAAGAATAAGGAATTATTTCAGATCAAAAAGGATTAAAGAGATTGGCAACTAAATGTAATATATGATCCTAGACTGATCCCGTTTTAGGAGGAAGAAATGGTATAAAGGACATTATTTGGTCCGTTGACAAAATAGAAATATGAATAAAGTATTACATAATGTTAAAATTACTGAAGTTTGTAACTGTATTATGGCTATATAAACAATATATCTTATCTCAGGTAAAGTACACTGAAGTATTCAGGCTAAAAGGCAATAATGTACATAGCACATTATCAAATAAACTTTAATTCCATTTTCCATTAGTTTTTTGAAGTTTCCTCATGTCTAGAGAGAAAAAAATGAGAAGTAAAAACAATTGAATCAAAATGATAATAACAAAGAATATGGGTCAATAAAAGCTCATTGCAATTTTTTGTAAGTTTGAAAAATGATTTCCAAATGAAGTTTAAAAAATCTGCCCTACATACCATGCCATCTGGGACCCAGTAGACAATCACATGACTAAAAGCCCTGTTTATAATTAATGGAACTAATTCTATTTTACATATAAACACAAGTACATTTTTTTATAATTGAAAATAAAGTGTACTTTCCATAAATGTAACTTCCATATCAATTGAGGGAGGACAGACCATTAAATCATTTAGAACTTTACTAATAATTCTTCATTTTGTAATAAAATTATGTCATTATGATAATGCCACACCTAGTATTTGAATGATCAGTAAATCACATCTTCCATATTTCTATCTTTCATAGTCACAGTGATTCTACATTAAAGTGTAAGCATCTAGCTACTTCAGTGTTTCTTAGCATAATTTTGCTCAAGCCATTTATTTGGAATTGACCAGGGGTCAGCTAATACAGGGGTTGGAGGTCCCAATGCCCACACAGTCAAAAAATCACATATAATTGTTTTTGGTTTTTTTTGTTTGAGAGGTTTTTGCTATAGGGCGCGTGCGCTCGCTAGACAGACAGAGACAGAGAGACAGAAAGCGAGAAATCACCCCCCAGGGGGGATGGCCATGCCGCAATCTCTTCTCCTCCTTTCTCCTCTCAGGATCTTGGGCGCACACGCACATGCGCCCAGCATGAGTTTAAGCCACCGGGTCCGGGACTCAAACCGCAGTTGACTACGTGGGAGTCCAGCAACATAGCCATTTATGCTAACTGCTGGTCCCTCACATATAATTTTTATTCCCTTAAAACTTTACAGTATCTAGGGGAAAAAATGGAGAGGTAAGGCATTTGTGAGACGCAGATATGGTTTATTATCTGTTGATGAGGATGTGCGTCCATTCTCAACTGGGCTGGACTTAGGTGTGTGTCATGCTGGGTAAAGTCTCTTTACAATCTAAATGATGTATAGTGATTAAATGTATAAATAATTAAAATTAATAAAAAATATTAAAAAAACTTTACAATATCTTACTGTTGCCTTGCCACTAACATAAACAGTCAATTAATACATTATTTTGTATGTTACATGTATTACATATCAAATTATCAAAATAAACTAGAGAAAAAAATATTAAGAAAATCTTAAGGAGGAGAAAATACACTTATGGTATTTATTGAAAAAAAAAGAAAACATATATAAGTGAACCTTCAGAGTTCAAACCTGTGGTTTTTCTCCTTTGTATCATGGTAAGGGAATTATACTGATTTTTTAAAAATGTATAGATATATTATCTAAGAATTTAATTATCACCACTGGAACTGATACAAAAATTACAATAGTCTCAAAAACAATCACCAATCTGTTTACTTTATCAATGTTCTGGTGATGTTATATATATATATCAAAGGACAGACAGAACCAAAAGGCTAAAGTATGTACATTTTTAAAAAGTGCTCACTGGGCCAGTGATTTACTTTAGGCCTTGGTATTGTGTAACAGAAAGGTTGCTGTCTGTGTTAATATGACATAAAATGGGGAAATAGAAGTCTACTGCCTGGGAAGATGTGAGCCCGCTAAGTTCCCTAAGAGGCTTTACACAAGATTCACTTTGCTTTCAAACCTATTACCTGGTAACAAAAGTCAACAAGAACTTGAAGACCAACAGAGGAATTAAGAAAATAAAGAGATGGACGATAAAAAAGAATGAAAGTGTAAAATATAAGATGCCATAAAAGAGGCAAGTTTCTTGAAAACTGATAAAAATGGACAAAAAGAAACATGAAAAAAGAATACGGCAACTGTGAAGGCAGAAATGAAATATTAGAAATCTACAGGAGAGCGAAAATGATGTTGCCATATGTAAAAGTCTAATTCTTTTTAAGACTTAAAGTGGGCATATTTTAATTAGATAATCATAAAAGCATCATTTCATATATACTTCATATGAGTACATGATGGTAAGATATGAAGCATCTGAAAATGATACATACAACAGTCTAGTAGGTACATACCAAGGTGACAGTGCTCTTTCTCTCTTGCTTCCCATTTCTGGCTGTCCACATATGCTGCAGAAAGCAGGCATCTTTTACCTGGGGAAAAGGACAATGTCTCAATCAGCATGGCTTGCAGTAGTTTTATTTCATATATATGTTCTACTCATATCTTTTTCATATTTTCAACTACTAGATTACATTTCTGGCTATAGATTACTAATATTTAAAATTCTAATATAATCGCAGAGTTCACAGAGCAGTTCACAATAAAATGCATTCAACCTCTAACTACTAGAAGGTGTAGAATAATTGAAAATTTTCACAATAATTTTATGGGTAAAAACACTGGTAATTTGTTCCTGTAACTTTAGCGCTAGGAAGGATTTGTTGCTGCTAAAATGATAACCCAAGTGAACATCTTTGAACAAAAAAAACACTTCCTGTGCTGTTGCTTAATCTTCACTTGAATGCCTTATAATTATTCATGAGTCCTAAAAACATTTCCAGGTAGCATATTTACCCCTATTTAACATAACACATAGTATCTTACCCCATGACCCAGCATCTAGTTGTAAATAAGAGAAATTCAAGCCAAATTTGAGGTAACAAACAAAATGGCACAGCACTGGGCACAATGCTAGGCATATGGCAGTCTCAAACAAGAGCTCTAGTAATAAATGAGAAAGAATGAATGGCATTTTCTTCAAAACTAAAAAGACTTTTTTTTTTTGAGAGATTTTCGCTATAGGGTGCGTGCGCTCGCCAGACAGACAGAGAGAGACATTAGAGACAGAAAGTGAGAAATCAAACTAAAAAGACTTTTACTTCAAAGGAAGTTCTCAGGAATGTGAAAGAACAACCCACAGAATGGGAGAAAATTTTACACATCATTTATCTGTAAGGGATTTGTATCCAGACTACATAAATAATTCTTACAACTCAAAAACAAAGAAAGATGGACAAAGGATCTGAAGAGATGTCTATCAAACACAGAAAAAAAAATAATATATGCAAAACAAAATCACCTGGAGACACCACTTCATATCCACTGCAATTACTATAATCCAAAAGCAAATAATGATCAGATGTAGGTAAGGATGCAGAGAAACTAGAATATTAATACATTGCTCAGGACCAGCAGTTAGCGTAATGGCTATGGCGCTGGACTCCCATGTAGTTGACCGCGGGTTGCATCCTGGACCCGGTGGCTTAAAACTCACACAGGTGCAGGTGCGTGAGTGCACAAGATCCCGAGAGGAGAATGGAGGAGAAGGGATTGTGGCATGGCCATCCCCTCGGGGGGTGATTTCTCGCTTTCTGTCTCTCTGTCTCTCTTTGTCTGTCTGGCGAGCATACAAGCCCACAAGCAAAAAATAAATAAATAAATAAAGTACATTGCTGGCAAGAACATAAAATGGTACAGCTGCTTTGAAAAAAACTGCTATGTTCTCAAAATGTTCACATGGAGTTAACATATTACCTATGTGCTGGATATATTTGAGTCACCTTTTTTTTGAAGAATTATTTTATGTATCTTTATTTTAATGTGACCAGAATGAGAGGGGGTGGGGAGGGTGGGAAAGTGAGAGAGCAAGCCGCCAGGTCTGGGATCAAACTACAGTTGGCCATGTGGGAGTCCAGCACCCTAACAGCCACATCGCCTGCTGGCCCCGAGTCACTTTTTGGGCTCATCTCAGTTAATTTTTCTCTCATTCTCTTGATCAATTTAGCTGTCCTCCATTCTGTTGGAGGAGGAATCAAGAGCACCAAAGTGTTCCAAATATTGATTTGTCATGGATTTATATAAAGTAGAGAATTTTCCTTCTCTTTTCCTGATCAACATGTTTCTATTAAGTCAAGCTCCTTATTAGCATTCCCAAATCCTGAGTGGTCCATGCTAATGCTCTATCCTATGTATTAAATCACGTTCCTCCTAGTTTCCAGTTCCTGATTCCAGGGCTCCTTTGTCTATGGTCTAACTTAGAGTCTATTAAATATAACTTTCTGCAATGATGAACACATTCCATTCTGAGCTGTCCAATACAGTAGCCATTAGCCACCTGGGTCTACTGAACACTTAATATGTAGTTAGTGTAACTGAGGAACTGAATATTTGGTTTCATTGAACAGCCACATGTGCTAATAGTTACCATTCTACTGTTCATAGCGCAGGTATAACTTGCCACAAGTTTATTAGTTCAACATTTCACTACTTTGTTTTGTTTTGAGAGGTTTTCGCTATAGGGTGCGTGCCCTCACCAGACAGACAGAGAGAGACAGAGAGTTAGAAAGTGAGAAATCACCCCCGATAGTCACGCCGCAATCCCTTCTCCTCCATTCTCCTCTCGGGATCTTGGGCCCGCATGCACATACACCCGGCATGAGTTCTAAGCCACCAGGTCCTGGACACGAACCGCGGTCGACTACATGGGAATCCAGCGACATAGCCATTACGCTAACTGCTGGTTCCCAACATTTCACTACTTTGAAGTAAGACTACTAACTGGCATTGTTTCAATTCAGCCTTACCAATTTCCATTTCCTTGATAGAATGACTGTTCCCTAAAACATTCGATGCAGCCACGATATTCTCCTTGATCTACTATTCAGGGTCTTGTTTGGACACTCATAATTAAAAATGTAAATAATAGCTACTGCAGCTCATTCAAACTGAAGAGCCAAGCACTGTGTATACCACTTTGCCTAATGTGTCATGTTCAACATTTCTGCCAGCTAGATCAACCACTTGGTCCTCAGAATATTTCTGGTGGCCAACTATGAAGTTTCATAGTGATGTTTAATGGCTGTTCCTAAAAATATGTGAACAAGAGTATGTGTGTTGCTTTTTCTCTACAGGGGTTAGGGAAGGTAGGTTGGAAAGAGGATCTAAGAGGCACTGGTACACCGAGTGTGATTGTTGGATATAATCATATAATCAAATCTGTCCATATTATGGGATCAAAATCTTGGAAATTTAACTTCCCTAAATAGTTTAAAACAGTTTTCCACTTTTTCCCTCATCAGATCTACTAAGCTAGCTTTGAGAGGGATGCCATTTACTCAGATACCAAAAGAAACTCAGGAGTAACTCAACATTAATTGCTTATACATGGAAAACTATAGCATAGAGAGGTCATCAAGATTGTGCCCAAGGTCATCAGGTCAGTGAGATTAATGTTGCAAAATCCTTTCACGAGGTTAAGATCAGGGGTCCAGGCAAGTGTGAGCTGTGGGAAAAACATTTATCCAACGCCTCTCCAAGGAAACCAACCTCAGAAGGGAGAAAAATGCCAGATAGACACGTTTGGTTTTTTCATAATCAGCAAAAAAACGACCACCCTAACTCATAAACCCAGTAAATCATACGCAAAATTCCTCATGCCATAACCCTCCTCTGCTCTTCAGACCTTCAGGTACTATCTTCGAGATCGGTCAGAGACCTTAACTCCCCTTTCTGTGCTATCCACGACCCCGAGTGGCTTCTCTAGCAACTAGATCCTAGAAACATGTCCTCTCTACGTGAATGCGTATCATCTTCTCACCAACGAAACAGTTACCAGGGGCCTAACGAAGCAGCCCCAGCCACGCAGCAGCCACCGACCTGCCGGGGAGAGATGAGACAGAGCCAGTTTCCGCGCCAGGAGCGCCCCGCGCCGCACTGTGGGAGCTGCCATCTTGGAGCGTGCCGAGCCGGGCGGGGACAGACAGGAGGAGGGGCGTGGTCACGGCGCCCCGCCCCTCCCGACTTCCGCCGTCGGTACCGCCCGGGACAACATGGCTGTCACGTTTCGGCCGGTTCTGCTGCGGGCGCTGCGAATTGCGCTGTATTCCGCGGTAGGGGGCTCCGGCTCCACCTGCTGCCAGTGCCCTCTCGGAGGTATCTGCGCTTCCGACCGTGGAAGGAGGGGAAGGGTGGGAGGGAAGGGAGAGTCAGAACCCAGCAGGCGTCTCTGCAGAAGAAACAGCGCTCATGCACTCCCTGGCTTGGAGCATGACCTTACCCTCTGTGCATGGGGAAAGCTGTGGACCCTGGGGGTCGCTGACGGCCCCAGTGCCTGGAAACCGAAGGATGACTGGGATCTTGACGTTAGGACTGTGGTTGAGGATGGAAAGACATTGCTCTCCGAGAACCCCTCTCCTCCCTTGGGTATCTTTTGCTGCAGAGTTTGGGAGCAGAGGTCCCTTCCACTGTGTTGCTAATAATCTAAAAGATCTTGAGCAGATTTCCTAATTTTCAAAATCATCCCTTAGCATCTTTATGAAAGGAATTAAATTGGAAATTGATAGTGAGTGATAATAAAAATATTAAGCAGTTTGTGTAGGGCTTTTTCGAATGTATTCCCCATACATTAATTCCTTTCCAAGCAACACCCAATGAGGTACTCTTTTATCCATTTACCGAGGAAACAGCAAGCTTAAGTAAGTTGCCCAAGATCAGAGACGGGGTATGCGCAAGGTCAAAAGTGAAGGCCTAACTCTTCACTGCTTTTCTATAAATAGCAATTTTATTGTTACCTTGTTATTTCAGCGTACAGAACTCTTTCAGGTGATTCTTTGGCTAGACTTCATCCATTTTACCTCAGGTACAGCTAATGATACTAAAGAAAGGATGTTTCCCAAACCCTCTAAACTGAGATCAGGGACTTATGATCCATCTTCAGGATATGCAGAGTCCAGATCTTGGAGGTGATAACCCCTTTGTTTCACAAATGGCAAAACTGGGAATTCCATTGGTCCCACTATTTCCACTACACTATAAGAGGTGAACTTCAAAAAATTCAAGGAAAAATGAGATTAAAATATGAGTTTATTTTGGTGCAAAATGTTTTAGAAATTCATGCATATTGTTTTAATAATATGTGTTTTCCTTGAAGTTTTTGAAGACCTCCTTTAGATAAGCATAAACTAGATATGCCTATGGATTTTTAAAATGCCCTTATTAACCCTTAATATGACAAAATGCCCATTTGTCCTTTAAATGCCAACTTCCTGTCAAACAGTCCCCATATACAGTTAATCACAAGCTCTTTCACAAAAACAAGGCCTTTCTCACTGGAGATTTGCATTCTCTGATAGTTTAGAGATTTTTTTTTAATTCGTATTTGTACCTGTCTAGATGGATCACTTATAACAGGTGAAGATTAGATAAGTTAATTATAAGCAATCAGGCTTTACTTGTATTATTTGCTAAGTATAAAACAAAGTGATATTTTTTTTCTCCACTTTATAGCTAAAAGATACCTACTTACAGATGATACTGTGAAACTGAAAGAATTTCAGCGTAAGAAGGTGGCTGTTGCACATAATCTTCCAGGCACCAGAGGTAATAGAATCTCATTTTGTTCATTCTTTCAGCAGTCTCATTCAAGTTTTCTGTCTTTATCCCTATACAGTCTCTCCTTCAACCACCTTATTATGTCTCTAAGAAAAAAATCGACACCATTTATTCTTAGTTTCCTAGTCTACCCTTCCATTCATCTTTTGGAGAGGTTTTTCGCTATAGGGCGTGTGCGCTCGCAGGACAGACAGAGAGAGACATAGAGACAGAAAGCGAGAAATCACCCCCCAGGGGGGATGGTCATGCCGCAATCCCTTCTTCTCCATTCTCCTCTCGAGATCTTGGGCACACATGCACAAGTGCTCGGCATGAGTTTTAAGCCACTGGGTCCGGGACGCAAACCACGGTCAACTACATGGGAGTCCAACGCCATAGCCATTACACTAACTGCTGGTTCCTGCTTCCATTCATCTTTCATCTCATACTCTACTACTACAAAGTCTACAGCTTCCTCTTATCCCTTCTGCCAAGATCCTAGAAATATTAAACTAGCGCTGTGACCAGTTCTCTCAGGAATTGTACCACTCACAGAATGGATCAAGGACCAGCATAATCGTCAGTGTCATTGGGACTGAGAAGTTGATAGAAATGCAAATAGAAATGCATCAGATGATCTATATGCACAATAAAACTTAAGAACTCCAGATAACTGGGTTTCAAACTTTTTGTGATGTAACCCTCAGAGAAAAATACATTGTATGTTGCATCTCCAGTACACCCATAAATATCTATATATAAATGAAATATAATGAAACAAAGCAGTGCTATGGGTGTTGAAGCATTTTGATTTTTTTTTTTAGTTTGTGCTGGAAAAGTCAGTAAGAACAAAGATTTCATATTTTAAAAAAAGGAAAAACTTGGGAACAGCATGTGGTGTGATGGTTGAAGCACCGGATCCCCACATAGTCAGCCACAGTTTGAGTCTCAAACCTGACTACTTGAAAGTCAAGCTGGGTGCATGTGTGTGTGCCCAAGATCCCAGGGGAAGAATGGAGAAGAATTGCAGCATGGCCATCCACCTCTGCAGTGTGGGGGTAACGTGATTTCTCACTCAAAAATTTTTCTCTCCTGTGAGCTCATGCACCCTATGGCAAAAACCTAAATAAACAAAATTTTTCCTTTGAAAAACTCCTATGTGTTTGGGGAGTGTACAAGAAACAAAATCAGCAAAACATTGATAATTGATGAGGCTGTGTGGTGAGTACTTGGGAGAGGGGGATCATTATACTATTCATTCTATTTAAAGGTATGTTTAATAATTTTTATTATAAAAAGCTGAAAACACAAGGATGCCACCACAATAGGTTCCATTCTCCGTGCATCTGAGAAATTGTGCAGCATTCATTCCCTCCCTCCTGAACAGAGTTCTTCCCAGTATTTCAGACACCATTATAAATACATCCAGGACTTCTCTTTTTTTTTTTAATAACTCATCCATAGGCCCAGCTTTCCTTCCTTTCATTGCTAATGTTGTGAGCATCTAATTGACACTTCCTACCTGCATTCCCTTACTGTCCTGTCCTCCAGAGCTCAGTCTGCTCTCACTACTCCATTAATTATACTCTATAATGCCATCTTCAGGACAAGAAGGTAAGCCTTGGGAGCCAGAGAGAATATATCTCCAGTTTAGTAGGTTCAACCTAGGTTTCTCTTCAGTTTCTTTCTTTCTCTCTTTCTTTCTTTCTTTCTTTCTTTCTTTTTTTTTTTTTTTAGAGAGAGATTTTTTCCTACAAGGCATGTGTGCTCACTGGAGAGACAGAGAGAAACAGAAAGCGAGAGATCCATGCTGCTGTCCCTTCTCCTCCTTTCTCCTCTAGGGATCTTGGGCACGCATGCACACACACCTGGCATGAAGTTTTTGTTTTTTGAAAGAATGAACTTTATTTATTTATTTATTTTAATTTTATCAAAGAGGGACAGAGCGAGCAAGAGAGAAAGTGATAAAGCAAGCCGTGGAAGGCCATGTGGGAGTCCAGTACCCTTTACCACCATGCCAGCTGCTGGTCCCCTGGCATGAGTTTTTAGCCACCAGGTCTGGGATTCGAACAGTGGTCAACTATGTGGGAGTCCAGCAACATAACCATTATGCCATCTGCTGGTCCCTAGTCTTTTCTTTTTCCTCAGGTGTTTTGGAGCCATACGAGGTTTGTAGTTAAGGCTCGTTGTTTCCACTTGTCATAGTCTTTGTAAGGCCATTACAGTTGTGCACATGTTTTGAAAGATACTTAATATAACTAGTGCCAGTATACTCCATTGTCAAACATTTATAAAACCCTGCCAACCTTTCATAATATTTTTTCTTAGATTTTTTTCCATAAAACACATATGCTCCCCAGAGAGAGGCATGCAGAGAGCCAAAGTGAGAAATCCCCCAGGTGGATGCCACATCACAGTCCCTTCTCCTCCATTCTCTTTTCAGGATTTTGGGCATACACATACACGTACCCAGCATGCTTCTCAAGCCACCAGGTTCAGGACAATGGAGTCGGCTATGTGGAATCTAGCGCCTTGATCACCACACCCCCTACTAACGCCCTTTTCGTTATTTGTTTTCAACAACTATGTATTTATTTAATTCCACTTGTTACTTTTTTTATTTTTTTAAATTTGACCAGAGAGAGACAGAGAAAGAGAAAGGGAAAGGGAAAAAGCAAGCTGCCAGGTCTGGGACTTGAACCGTGGTTGGCCATATGGGATATCCAGCGCCTTTAACAACCACGCCACCTGCTGGCCCCCCTTTTCATCATTTTAAGAACCCCTGTTTTATCCTGGTATGTACAACATCACATACATATTCACTTCCCTGGCTTTCTATCTCTTCTACGATGGGCCTTTTCCTTTTTGGAGGCCTTTGTGATTAATCCAGTCATTGGCTCTTCCCCCAACACCTGAAGCCCCCAACTCTGTTTGCTTACTCATGCTGATTCTCATACCTAACATGTCCCCTTCCCCATTTTCCCAAGCCTCTTCAGTCCCTTCCTTCCTAACTGGTACCCTGTCACTTCCACCAATCCTGGTCTGTCCTACACCTTTGAGTCCTAATAGGTATTATGATAGGACTCTGCTGTCCTGTTATGTTTATATTCTTTCACATGTCACTTCCTCCATCATTGTTTTCAGACAGCTTTGTATATCTTATCTTCCCAAATGGACTTTAAGCTTTTTAAGGGTAGGATCCATACCTATGTATGAGAGAGAAAAAGAAAGCTACCTCTGAGTATGAGTTTACCACATATGGGTTATTAACCATATTAAGAGGTATACGAGGTAAAGTTACCCCTTTGAGATCTTTTAGATTGGAAATTGTTTAGAAATATTTACTAGACCTATCATAGCTCTAACGGGGGACAAAAGTAATAGAAGTAAGAGCAATCATGTCTCTATTTACTGGCAGTTGCTATATGGTAGGCCCTGTGCTAAATGCTTTACTTACGTCATCTCAGGTAATCCCGCCTCGTATATACCACGATCCTCACTTTACACTAGAAGAATTAAGTCTCACAGACAAAGGTCTCCCCCCAGAGCGTGCAAGTAGCAGAGCCCAGGTTTTATCTTAGGTCTTTCCATGTCTAAAACTTCTAACCATTATGTGGTTCTGCAAATCAAGATTGAAAAGATTCACTGCATTATCTCCAACCGAGTGGATCTTCTTTTCTTGTAAACTGAGAGCAGTGTCGCCACAGCTTCCAATTCTTGTGTTTTTAATGTGAAGAGACTTCAAAAAGTTCAAGGAGATGGAATTAACGTACCAGTTTATTTTCCTGCAAAAACATTTTGAAGTCTGTAGTTTTTTCGTAATACGCATTTTCTATGAACTTTTCTTTTTTAACTTTTGCTATAGAGTGTATGCACTTGCTGGAGAGAGACAGAGAGAGAAGGGAGGAAAGTGGAAAAGCATTCACCAGGAGAGATGGCCACACCACAGATCTTTTTTTCTCCATTCTCTCTCAAGATTTTGAGCATGCACACCTATGCTCCCAGTGTGTTTTTCAAGCCACTGGGCCTGCAACTCAAACCATGTACTTAGCCATTGGGATCTAGCCACTTTAACTACCACAACATCAGGTGGCCTCCATGAACTTTTTGAAGACCCTTGTATATTGTGCCATTTCTTTCAGCAGCATTTCTTCAAAGCACTGGGAATTCTGTAGCTATTTCTTGGCAGCCTCTGATTCTGAGAACAGTCCTGCCTTCTGGAAAGCAGATGCTTGCTTGGTACGTGCCTTGCATCTTGCCCCACTTTCTGGTGAGAATCCAGCCCCTTCCTGGTGCCAAGAGGAAGTGTTTCCTTTTGGTGTTTGACTGTCCCAGGTTGATCACACACAAAGATAAGGACCAGAGATAGACTTTGATAACCCTGAAATGATTCTGTCACTAAGAGTGTTAGCTACTGTTCAGAGGACTATTTCTACTCCCCTGACCTCCCTTCACCAATTATATAGTACTGTGGTATGCCTTCTAACAACTGATTAAAGAGAGTTCAAGAGGAATAAAAGAGAGGCGAAGATGAGTCAAAGGAAAGAAATATTAAATATTCCTGAATCATGAGGGTCAATCATTATAGACAAATTCATATTCAATTCACGTTTTCCTGCCTGGAACCCTGCCAATTGGTTTGGGTATCTGTTTATATATATAAATATATATGAGTCATCTGTAGAATTAGTTATTTGGGCTAAGCTTCTGGGACAGTAGTTCTCAAACTTTTATATAACTAAGGATCACCCAGGGAATCAAAAGTTCCTATTCTTATGCTCCTACCCCTCAGAGATTCTATTTTAGAAAGGCTTGAGGGGGACCTGTGTTCCATGATATAGATGCTTTGTTTCCTGGACCATCTCCTGATGCTCACAACTCCAGGGGAGGTGAGCCAGTAATGGCAGCCACAGGAAGCGCCTCTCGGTGGCCCTTTGCAAGCCAGCCAGGTTCAGGATTCCCCTTCTCCCTGAGGAGAGACTTCTTACGATCCTAATCAGCCTGAATGATGGTAGCCATCCTATGCTTTCTTTCAGAAACCTATTTTAGAAACTTGGAAGAGAAATTAACCCAGAACAAGCTCCTCTTGCGGGAGGAGTTGAGAACTTTGCTTCATCTGTGTGAGTCCCGGGACGATGTGGAGCTGGCTAAAAACGTTATTTACAGGTAAGTCAGTTCCTTAGTATTCTGCCAGCCTTCCCCTCTTACTGTGTTCCTTTTCCCGAGCATCTCTCCCACTTCCAAGGTTTTAGCTAGCCCCTCTACACTGATGACTTCTGGCTCTCTTGTCCAGATGCCTACTTTGAACTTAGACATTTGTATTCATTCACTGAGCAGACACTTATGATGTACCTCCTCTGTACCTTCTGTAATTCATGTCCAAAGAAATCACCAGCCAATTCACTAGTTCCATTCACATATCCTCTAGCTCTTCAAGTTCAACAAATATATTCCTCTTGTGTTTCCTATCTTACCCACTAGTCACTCAGGACAGATATGGAGCCTCTTTCCCCTTATCTCATTTGCCATTCCTCCCTGATAGGATTTGAAATCCTGGCACTTCCACTCCCTTAGTATCCCTCATCTCTAGCTTTCTTCTCTCTGTCCCCATTACCAGAGTCTTAATTTGTACTTCATTGTCTCTCGCTTGGATGACTTCAGTGAACTCCTAACCATTCTCTCTCCTCCAGTCTTATACCTATTATCCCTTCTGATCCATTGTTAGAATTCCCTGTGTCATAGAGAACTGACATATAACCATAGCCTGCTGTTGGGAAACCCAGCGAAGGTTTTGCTTACCAGGGAACAGTATGACATCAAATTAACAGACTTCATTTCTGAAATTCATTTCTTCTTCATCATCATTCTTTAAAGATATATTCCTATACACAGACATGCATAGAGAGGAATATAAAATATTCACACACAGAACATTGAGATATCATATTACCAAAAGTTAACCGTGGTCTTTGGGAAGTCTTAGATTATTGTTAGTCTAAATGTGTTTCTTTCTGATTTCTCAAACATGTCTACAGTGGACACTATTAACTTTATGATAAGAAAATAATTATGTTATTTTTAAAAATAGGAAAAGATAAAATTACATGAAATTTATTGAAAATTTGAAAAGCACCAACGAAGTAGAAAGGAGAAATATATCTCAAGTTCTGCCATTTCAGTTGTCTGATGCTGACAGTGCCTCACCAGTACTTGACATTTTTAGCCTTATAATATAACTTACTAGCTTGAAACATGATTATATATTGTTTTCTCACTGTTCTGTGGGTCAGGTATTGAGGCCCATCTCCACTGGGTGGTTCCTCCTTGATGTCTCTGACGCCATCAGAATCCCTACTCCCCTACTGTCAGTTAGTAGGTGATCTGTGCTGAAGGCCCAAGAAGACTTCACTAACATTTCTGATGCCTCACTGCTCCTCCATGTGGCCCCTCCCTCTCTCACCATTCCTAGTCTAGCTCCAGTGGCACTACCCCACAGCACAGGTGGGAGCTGCCAGGTATGGTCAGGCTGCCCAGAATTGGCACAGTTTCTTTTAGTCAAGTCAAGTTGCCTGCCCAGACCAAAGTTAAGGGCAGGGGAAATGGATTGCCCTCGGCCTGAGTGGAGCAGCATGCACACTCTAGGTGGGAAGAAATTGATGGTGGCCATTTTTGGGCCACCAAAGAAACTACTATTAATATTTTTGTATTTTTGTTACAGATTTTTTTTTCCATGGAAAGATTTTGTGGCTTTGGTAGGTTAATTTTACATAGTTATGAGTATTACTGTATACAGGCATTGCATCACTTACTGATGGGGATGAGTCCTGAGAAATGCCACTTTCAGGTGATTTCATCATTGCACAAAACATTTTAAGTTTACTTACACAAACCTGGAGTGTGTAGCCTACTACACACTGAGGCGATATGGTATAATCCTATAAGATCACTATTGTGTAAATGGTATGTTGCTGTCCAAAACATCAGTATGACTGTATATAAGGATATTATTTTCTAAATTAATATTATAGCATAGATATTTTACCTATTAATCATATTTTAATTATAATACAATATTCATTGGGATTGTTTTTATTTATCAATCATGGGATTGATTTTATTTATTTTTGTATTTAAGTTTGCTCTGTCAAAGACAGAAAAGGGAAGAGAGAGAAAGAGGGAAAGCACCCCGTAGAGGGATGACCATGCCACAATCCCTTCTCACTCCATTCTATTCTTTTTTTTTTTTGGAGAGGTTTTCGCTATAGGGTGTGTGCGCTCACCAGACAGACAGATAGAGACAGAGAGACAGAAAGCGAGATATCACCCCCCCAGGGGGGATGGTCACGCTGTAATCCCTTCTCCTCCATTCTCCTCTCGGGATCTTGGGCACGCACGCACACGCACCTGGTGTGAGTTTTAAGCCACTGGGTCCGGGATGCGAACCGCAGTCGACTACGTTGGGAGTCCAGCGACATAGCCATTATGCTAACTGCTGGTTCCCACTCCATTCTACTCTTGGGATTTTAGACATGCACTCATATGTGCCCAGCATTATTTCCAATCCATAGATTCTGGAACTCAAACTGTACAGTCAGCTTTGTCAGATCCAGCCACCTTAACCACCTTGACACCAGGCTGGCCTTATTTATTTATTTTTAAGTTTATTTATTTACTTCCTCTTATGAGTGAGCGAGTGGGAGGGACTGAGAGAAAGAGAGTGCACGTGCACACCTAATAAGGTCTTACTTTTTAAAAAAATATTTTGCCAGTGGGCATGTGGACTTTCTAGAGAGGCATGGGAGAAGAATGGAAAATGAGAAAGCACCCCTCTTGTCCCATGGGGAATTGCCATGCTGTTAATCCATTCTCCTCTGTTCTTCTTTCTGGATTTTGGGTATGCACACACATGCGCCTGACAAGTTTTTCTTTGAGAGGTTTTTCACTATAGGGTGCGTGTGCTTGCCAGACAGACAGAGACATAGAGACAGAAAGCGAGAAATCACCCCCCAGGGGGGATGGTCACGCCGCAATCCCTTCTCCTCCATTCTCCTCTCGGGATCTTGGGCACTCACACACACGCGCCAGGCGTGAGTTTTAAGCCACCGGGTCTGGGACGCAAACCGCAGTCGACTACTTGGGAGTCCAGCGACATAGCCATTACTCTAGCTTCTGGTTCCCTTTTTTTTTTTTTTTTCCTTTTCCGCGCCGGACAAGTTTTTCAAGTTGTGGGTGCTGGGACTCAAACCACATAGTTGGCTATGTGGGTTCCAGCCACCTTAACCACTACAGCACTGGCTGGCCCTGCAGTGGGGTCTTGATGCTGCAATCCAATCCCAGTCTAAGTCAGCCCCATTATCTAATGCCAGCCTTTGCGAACCCCATGTGATGGCCACACATGTCCAGCATACTCAGGGAGGATGCAAACCCAGAACCTTCCCATGTGAATAAGTTACTGCATCACCCTTGGCACCTGTTTGGTATTTTAAATAACTGCGCCCCTATTGTTGTTAACTTCTCACCATTATAAATAATGCATAATGAACAACTCTGCATAAAACTTATTTTTTGTTGTTTTCTTTTAGGGATTAGAGGGCATGAAGGTTTTAGACTTTGTTGATATAAACCATCAGATTGTTTTCCAAAAGGATTATGTTAATTTACAATCCCACTTTATCAGCAAACCTAATTCTACATGTCAGTTTCACCTGGTGAAATAATTTGAAACCCTCTGACCCTTTTTCATCTCTCTCTTCTTACTAATACCTAAAGCTGTCAAGATGTTTAAAGACTAGCAAAACAGGATAAAAATTCTGAGCAATCATCCTACTCTGATTTTTATCATGAACATTCAAATTATGACTCATAATTCTTTTGTCGATGTTAATAACTCGCTACCCAGTTGCTGTCCTTTCCCTCTATGTGTGGACAGCTGGACAGTAGGAAGATGATGGGTCCTTGGCCTAATCCAGCCTCTTCTCCCTCTTTCTGAGGCAGGCAGCCATAGCTGTGAAGCAGGAGTCATGGGTTCAAACATAAGCTGTTTCTTGAGCCAAAAATGGGAGCAACTTAATCCCCTCATAATCTTGAACAAGTACAGTTAAGAGAGGGATTTTGAATCCTCTTAATTGAGCATTTCTTTTCAAGAAGGTGATTTATTATCTCATTGACTTCTTAGTGCTTTTATTAGCATAATGTCATTTTGAATGAATGTCAAATCAGGAAGGATTTTATTTTTACTTTCTACTGTTTTTTATCTGCACAAGTTTCTCATGAGACTATGTGCTGAAATATGCCGATTTTAAAGATGTTTTCCTTATACTTTTCTTAAGTAGATATTTTTTAAATTTATTTATTTGCATTCACTATATATCATTATAGCAAACAAAATGAGATTTCCCATCCAGAATACACTGTAAATTGGCTCAATCAAGCACATCAACATACATGTTATCATCAACAAATATTTTTCCATTTCTTTCCTATATGTTTTGCTATTTTTGCCTTCCTTGATTCCCTATCTCTAACCCTCTGCAATGTCTCACCCTCCTCACACACTGTCTCTGGTATCCATGGTTGCTTTCTATGCCTTTTCCTCCCATTGTATTTATTTGCTAATGAACTTAATTAATCTAAATACTTTCAATAGCAAGCACAGCTGATATATACATATCCATGAACGCAAATCTGACTTTAGGCATAAACCTCAGTGAGTAGAATGAACATACTATAAAATAGAACCTAGCTGAGAATATATAGTTTGCTGAAGTCATCAAATATGCATTTTTTTTAATTTCAAGAAAAATAGTTTTCGTGTTTTTTTCTTCTGAAACTTTTTTTTAAATTAATTTACATTCATCCCCTAATCATCATCACAGCATACAAAAAGTGGTTTCCATCCAGAATATGCTGCATAGTGGCTTAATCATGTATGTTATCATCAATAATTTTCCATTTCTAGTTTCATGTGTGTGTATATACACACACATATATATATTTATATATATATTTACCCCTATGTCTGACCCTCTGCCCCTTCTTACCATCTTCTCACACTGTCTCTGGTGTCTACAGTCTACAATTATCTTCCATTCCTTTCCCCCCCACATTTTATTGATCCCACAATTTCTTAAATAATCTAACTACTTTCTTTTTTTATATATAATTTTTTTTGAGAGGTTTTTCACTATAGGGCGCATGTGCTCGCCAGACACACAGAGAGAGAAATAGAGACAGAAAACGAGAAATCACTTCCCGGGGGGATGGTCACACCGCAATCCCTTCTCCATTCTCCTCTCGGGATCTTGGGCATGCACACACATGCGCCTGGCGTGAGTTTTAAGCCACCAGATCTGGGATGCAAACCACAGTCGACTACGTGGGAATCCAGTGACATAGCCATTATGCTAACTGCTGGTTCCCTATAATTTTTTTTTTTTTTTTGAGAGGTTTTTGCCATAGAGCGTGAGCGCTTGCCAGAAAGAGAAATAAAGAGATAGAAAGCGAGAAATCACTCCAACTGCTGGTCTCATAATCTAACTACCTTCAATAGCAAGTTCAGCTGGTAATTTCAAGAAAAGCAGTTTTGAATTGGTAAAAAAAAATTTGCTTAAAGCTTAAAGCCTGGAAACAGGTTAGTATTCCATTCAAATAATATGCACATGGACCTATTGACAGCTCAAGACAGGACAAAAACTCTTAAAACCAGAGAACGAAGCCTAGAAGAAAAGCAACAATATTTTAGTCAAAAGTCATAGAATGCTATTTCACCAGTTCAGTCTCATGTACTTAATCTATCTTCTGTTGTGGTTCAATCTTCCCAATTGAATTCTGGGATATAATATTCAACTCCAGACTTGTCCCTATGATTAAGTTGGCCATTTTCTTAGTTTTTTGTTTGTTTGTTTGTTCATTTGTTTGTTTGTTTGTTTGTTTTGAGAGGTTTTTGCTACAGGGCACATGCACTCGCCAGAGGACAGAGAGAGACAGTGAGAAATCACTCCCCCAGGGGGCATGGCCACACCACAGTCCTTTCTCTTCCATTCTCCTCTTGAGATCTTGGGCATGCACACACACACGCCCGACATGACTTTAAGCCACTGGGTCCAGGACTCGAACCATGGTCAACTACGTGGGAGTACAGCAATATAGCCATTACACTAACTGCTGGTCCCGCCATTTTCTTAGTTTTTGAACTCTTTCTGTGTGACTATATTTAATTTTCCTGACATAGCACTCTTTTGAGAACTTCTTGGAGATCTGGTCTGGTGCTGGTAAATTCTTTCAGGTTTTGTTTATCTGAGAATGTTCTTGTCTTTTCTTCCCATATGAAGGATAATTTTGCTGAGTACAGTATTCTCCGTTGAAATCGCTTTTCCCTTAACACTTTGAATATATTTTCCCATTCTTTCCTTGCTCACATTGTTTCTGATGAGAGGTCTGCTGTTAGTCTGATGGGATATCTTTTGTAGGTAAGTTGACATTTCTTTCTTGCCAATTTTAGTATCTTGTCTTTGTCTATGGTTTTGGTCAGTCTGGCTATAATGTGTCCTGGAGAAGATCTTCTTGGGTTGATTCTATTTGGGGTCCTTTGTATTCCTTGGGACTGGATATTCGAGTGCCTCTCTAGATTTGGAAAGTTTTCTTGCAGGATTTCATGGGATAGATCATCAATGCCCTTATTAGTCTCTTCGCCTTCTGGGATGCCAGTTATCCGGATATTTGGACGTTTAATGGTATCTAGTATTTCTTGTATGTTATCCTCAAATTTTGGGGTAATTTTCTCAGTCTTCTTGGTGTATTTTTCTAGGCCAGCAATTTTGTCTTCTATGTCTGAGATTCTATTTTCTGTATGATTTAGTCTGCTTTTAATACTTTCAAGAGAGATTTTGACTTCCTGTATCATAGTCTTCATCTCTAACAGTTCCATTTGATTCTCTTGTGTAATTCCTCTTTTAGATCTTGCAAGAATTTCCTCACCTCCCAGAACTCATCAGCTCCTTTCTCCTTATTCTACTGCAGTTCATTGCCTCTCTTCTCTTCCATCTCTTTTAGCTTCGCCATTATGAATGTTCTAAATTCTTTGTCAGACATTTCCATGATTTCCATTGAACTGTCTGTGGATGAAGAAGAATTATTGTTTTCCCTTGTAGGAGAGGTATTTTCTTGCTTTCCCTTATTTCTTGTGGTCCTGTGGTGATTTCTAGTTATCTGATGGAAAGTCTGTTTCTTCCCAAACTTGAAGTTCAATCTGAACGTCCAGGAGCATGCAGAAAAAGAAAGAGAGAGAGAGAGAGAACAGCAACAAAAACAACCAAGAAACAGAGAAAAAGAGAAGAAAAAAAGTAAAAAAAAAAAAACTAAACAAAAAAAAATTTTTTTTAAGAAAGCAAAAATTAGAAATCACTAGTCCTTAGGAGCCATGAAGGTGTCTTCTGAGGCCTGCTTCCTTGCCTCTCCTGGGTTGGGAGGAGAGAGGATTATTAACAAGATAAAGGGAGAGGATGGGCTGAAAACCCAGAAAATACTTTACCTTAAAATATTTTTAAAAGGAAAAATTACAAAAAAAAAAAAAAAAAGAGAAGACAGAGGCAGAGGCCGAGAGAAGGCTTGAGGGTCTTCCTACTAACAGATTTGTGGTCTGGAGACTGAATTATCAGTAGAAAATCTTCATTTCTTTATTCCCTAAAATCACTAGTTCTCAGGAGCCATGAAGATGTCTTCTATACTTTAGAAGAACCAATCTGTATTGAAGACTTGTTGTGTGCCAGACACATCATGTCATTTAATCTTCACAGAAACTCTGAGTTAGGTTCTCGTCTTCTCTTCATTTTCAGGTGAGGAAACTGAGGCACAGAATGGTTAGTTCATTTGCTCATAGTTACACAGTTTATAGGTAGAAGAGGTAAAATTTGAACCATCTGTCTGGAAGTAGACTAGGAACTCTTAATTGCTATAGGACCTTGCCTTTTAATAACTATTCATAACTGTTATAAAGAAGCAGTGAATATTATTTGTAACTTTTATGATTGGATTATGAAATTAAAAATACACATCATCATTCTATTGGGCAGTATATATGTTTAGAATAGACTGGTCATAATGCTACCATGACTTTCCTCAGTGTTTTTGGTAGAAGGTAAAAAGCATTATTTTTTAAAGTCAGAGTTTTTTCCTTATAATATTTTAGACTCATTCACATCATGAAATTCCTAAAATCTGATTTTCATGAGATGCTTCTTTTATAACCAGATCCTCTCCTTGGTGTCAAAAGCAGAAAGAGTTGGTTATTAAAAGCAAGTGGTCATGGGCCAGTGGTGGTGTGGCCTGGATTTCACAGGGCCATCTACGAAATTCAAGTCCTGAACCCAATGACTTGAGAAACATGCTAGGTGTGTGAGTGTATGTATGTCCAAAATCTATAAGGAGAAATGGAGGAGAAGAGATTACAGTGTGAACATCACCCATGGGGGAGGGGGGTGCTTTCTCACTTTTCTTCTCTCTCTCTCTCTCTGTCAAGTAAGTGCATGCACCCTCTAGAAAGTTATCTTTTTAAAAGAAAGGTAAATGCTAGTGATTTATATTTCCATTGTTACAACTGGCAGACTGGCTACTTTGGTAGTGATCTCAAGTCACAAAGAAGATCTCTCTCCTTGAAATTAGCCTTTATTCTAAAACTTAGAATTTCAAAACTGCATTTAACTTGTTGAGCTAGGTGAGTGTAGCTCACATATGCCTTTCTCTAAGCTTAGAGAAGTACAGCAGGTGCTATAAATGGTAACGTCTGTTGGAGTCTACCATCCTATATGAGGATAAAGCCTACATTGAGAAACATGGAGCAACAATCCCACTCCTTTCCTTTGTTCTCCTCTAGGTGGCGCCCCTTCTGCTACACTTACAGAGGTGAGACCAGTGCTGTCCCTAAAGGATACTCACACTCGGTTCCAGCGGGCTGTTGCTAAATTTAGAGAATGATTCCAATGCATATTTCCTGTGTTTTATTTCAGAGTTTGCTTCTAACAAACACCCATTTGTTGAAATATCTGGAATATTTCTGCAGTCTAGAGTTCCTCTGTCTTCAAATCTCCACTCCTCCCCCTTCAGACGATGATTCTATCTCATTCTTTAGTACATCCCCAACACTGAGCAGGTTGCATGCTCAGTCACTGCCTGTCCTTTTACCTGTGTTCTGCCTTTTGGCTCATTGAATCACTTTGATTACAAGGTACCATGCAGAGAACCGAAATGCCACTTTGGAAGACTTTAAGTTTGGACCACTTTTCATGAGGCTGTGTTATGAATTGGATCTGGAGGAATCTGCGGTGGAGCTCGTCAAAGACCAGGTTATTGTTTCCTGATTGTTTTCTCTGCCAATGTGATTTTTTTTTTGTGCTGATCATGGAATGTTTTTGGTGATTTTAGAAAAGGCATCTCTTCGTGCTAAATTTTTCCTGGGTTAGATTTTCAGAGAAAGAAGCTGAGTTCAGTGAGTGAACTCTTCTTTGCGTTTGTAAATCTTTAATCAAATTGGAGTTGATAGGTATCAAGAGGTGTATGTCTCTATAGAGAGGTGTAGAACAGATGTAAAGGAGGTGTAGTTACAGATTACTGGGTATCTACCGACTTTGAATGTGTGTTGACCTGGGAGGTACATGCTTTCTTTGAGGAGCTTTCAGTGGAGGATAGTTTTTAAGATAGACTGCCATTCTTGTCCTTCATCTGCATCTTCTCCTGTTTTTATATATACTTTTCTGGTTGAAAATCATATTTATAAAATGCTTTTTCATTTTCAAACTGCTTTCACATATTCATTTTCGTTCCCTAAAAACAAAAGTAATTATTTTTGGAATTACTTATTGAATATTTACTGTGCACTCAACATTGTGCTTAAGCACTTTGCATATTTGTTTCATTTCATCTGTTTCTCACAGTAGTCCTGGTGAGGTAGACAGCTTTTTTTCCATTTTACTGATCAGAAAACTGCGATACTATTTTTTCCTAAACAAAAAATAGATAGACATTGGGAACCAGCAGTTAGCATAATGGCTATGTTGCTGGACTCCCACGTAGTTGACCATGGTTCATGTCCCGGACCCGGTGGCTTAAAACTCACGCTGGGCGCGTGTGCGTGCGCGCCCAAGACCCTGAGAGGAGAATGGAGGAGAAGGGATTGCGGCGTGACCACCCCCCCGGGGAGTGATTTCACGCTTTCTGTCTCTATGTCTCTCTCTGTCTGGCGAGCACACGCGCCCTATAGCGAAAACCTCTCCCAAAAAAACAAACAAAAATAGACATTTACATTTTTATATACATAGTAAAAATCTGGAAAGATATACACTAAACTACTGCTTATCTTCAGAAGATAAAATTATAAAAATATTCTCATTTTTCAGTTCATAGATTTGTATATTGTTTGACCATTTTTAAATAAATGTGTTAATGGTGCAATAAAAAGAAAACAAAAATGAGGCCAGCAAGTGCTGTAGTAGCTAAGGTGCTAAACTCCCACATGACCAACTACAGTTCGAGCCCCAGACCCAGCTATTTGAAAATCATTCCAGGTGGGTGTGGACATGTTCAAAATCCTGAGAGGAGAATGGAGGAGAAGGGATTACTGCATGGCCATTTCCCCTACAGTGTGATTTCTCACTTTCCCACTCTTTGTCTCTCTGTCTCTCTCTCTCTCTGTCTCTCTCTCTAGTGAGCACATGCACCCTGTGGCAAAAACTAAGAAAGAAAAGAAAAGTTTCATGATACTACATTTTATCCTTGAGTATGGTGTTTAAAATAAAGAAAAACTAAAAAGAAAGAAAATTTAAACATTTTCCTAATCTTCATAAATGAAAAATTTATGAATAAGTAAGTTTCCTAGAGTAGTCAGGTGAACTGAATTGGTAAGTGACATAAGCCATAGTCCTGTTGAACCTTAACTTCTTATGTTCCCTTCTCAAAATCCGCTAGTGCTGCCAGTACTGTAGCCACTAGTCACTTGCATATGTTTTAGTTAATTGCCAAGAGTAGATTTTAAGAAGTATATGAAGTAATGCATATGTTAATTAGCTCAACTTAAGTATAAACATATTTTAGAACAGCACGTACATGATATATACAATTTTTATTTGTCAAATAAATAAATAAATAAATATGGAAGAGAAAAGTTTAAGAAAAAATACCAAAATCACTGTTTCAGAGAATTATTTCAAAAAGTGAGTAATCAAGTAGCCATTATCTATTCACTGACAGAGGACCATAGTTATGTGAGGCTCTCTTGCTTAGTCCTCAAGTACATTTATTTATTTTTTTTTTAAGAGAGATTTTTGCCATAGGGCATATGCGCTCACTAGAGAGACAGAGAGAGACAGGGAGAGAGAAAGCAAGAAATCACCTCCAGTGGGGATGACCACACCACAGTCCCCTCTCCTCCATTCTTCTTTTGGGATTTTGGGCATGCAGGCACACGTGCCTGGTGTGCGTTTTAAGTCGCTGGGTCTGGGACTCAAACCGAGGTCAACTATGTGGGAGTCCAGCGAAGTAACCATCACACCATCTGCTGGTCCCACTCAAGCATATGTATTGATGCTATTTCATGTTAATAATGGGTATCTAGGTCCCAGGACCACCATGCCAAGACTGTTCAGCTTGTTTCTTTTCTTCTAAGTATAGAAGAGCCATATTTCATAGGCATTCTTCACAGTGTTTATGAAACCCAGAGATCTCTTGCCTCTGTTCAGTGCATCACAGCCAAGAGAGTGGACCACATTTTCACATTCTTTCAAAAACTAATCCTTGGCATATCAGATTTTTTAAAGAATTCAGAAGGTCAAATGCATAAAATATGCAGAAAATTAAGTCCTGGATAGATAAGATAAAGTAGTAGGGTCCCTTCACAATTTTAACTTTCAGCCAATCTGTACTGTTTTTCTTCCTTAGCACTTACGAGGTTTCTTCTCAGATTCCACATCATTCAATATCTTGATGGATATGTTATTTGTCAAAGGCAAATATAAAAGTAAGTACAACACTACGTATTTACTGAAAAATTTTGCTGTCTTTGCTGGTATAGATAGCACTGGGGCAAAATGGACCATGTGAAATGACTCTTCTATTCCTGAGAAGTAGCTTCATTATGGAGACTGAGTTCATTGTCTCGCATGTCATGCTAAAACTAAACATCTCAGACTTTACTTATACTAAAATTATAGCAGGTTTTACAGTATTGGTTCTTCCCGCATGACCTGATTATGTTAACATTTAGCTCGTTGCTGAATGACTTAATAGCTTTTCCTGTGCAGAAATACTCTCTTCAGTAGATGGTGCTGAATAGATCAAAGATTTGGGGGCCCGCAGGAGAGGAACTCCCCCCTTACTATGATGCATTTAACATTGCCGCTTCACTTTTGGCAGGTGCCTTGGAAGTATTGATAGAGATGAAAAACCAAGATGTGAAGTTCATCCAAGATACTTATGTTCTTGCTTTTGCAATTTGCTACAAACTGGTAAGATTATTTCCCCTTAACTTTTAGAGCATTGTGGGTAGCATTTGAGAGAGGTTTTGGAAAAAAATATATATACTTTTTCCCTTTACAAATAAAATGCAGATCCTCTGAAGTCTGTTTTCCATCTGTTGCAAATATTTCAATTTTAAATGTATTCAATTTTAGAAAACTCAAGTAAGCCTTGTCAGACAGCTTTCTCATGGGAAAAACAATTTTTACATCTTTTATCCTGTCAGTTATGTAGATGGTGAGAACAAGAGATGGTATTTGGAGTTCAGGCTCTGCTTTAGAGCCATCTTCTATGCTGGACTCATTAAATCCATCTTCTGTGTTGGCGCCTCCTGTGGAAACCTTGCTATACCTTCAGTTGTAAACTCAGAGAATACTATTCTCGTCAGCGAGGTTTTCATGATCACTAAAGCTGGAAGTGACGTTTGTCTCCTTCAAGTACCCTTGTGCTCTGTTTCTGTCACACACCTAGTACTTCTGACATTGCCCGATGTTCTATGTGGTAGGTGCAGGTTCCATCCTCTTCACTGGAATGTGAGCTCCCTGAAGCTTCTTTGTATCTCAGCACCTAACACAGTGCCCAGTACCCATTTAATAAGCGTGACATTAAAATGAACTCACTGATAACAGAGACAATGACTTACAAGTCCTTATATTATTACTGTGCCAAGATTGTTTCTTACAGATACATCTTCAATATTTATTGAATAAATGAATAGTAACTAAAATAGTGAAGTAACCATGGTTCAGTGTATGACCATAGACATTCATGACATTTAAACTTTGGAAAACTGGGTCACAAAACCTTATTGTATGGAAAATGAAGGAACTCAAAGCAAGGTAGAAGGACATGGACTATTTAAAAAAACCCTTAAGGGTGTAGCAATACCAACTTTCCACAACAAGGAAGGCAGCTGGGCTCCAGTGGAAAGAACACCAAACTGGAAATTGGAAAACTTGGAGTCTAGTCTCAACTTTAGTATTAACTGACTTTATAGCTGTGAACTGATCACTTATCTCAATTCGAAAATGAGAGGGTCAGATTCAGGGGTGGCAAACTTTCTATAAAAGACTAGACAGGACGTATTTTAGGCTTAGAGGATACATACAACCTCTGCCACATGGTCTCTGTTGCATGTTCTTTTTTTAACAAGCCTTTAAAAATGTGAAAACATTTGTAGCTACAGGCTGGATTTGGCCTAAGGGCCATAGTTTGCTGACCCCTGGATTAGGCAATTTTTTTCCAGTCACGGAAATGATAATTCTATGATTCTATGAAATAGAAGGTCAGCAAAACACACAACACCAGGACATCTTTTATTTGATTGTGATTTCTAATCTCTGACCTTTTTAGGGATGCCTCCCTAAGTGTAGACTGAAGTGGTGAGAATTTAATTCTACTACTTGGGAAAAGCTGGAGGACTTTTCTCTCCTCTGTTGTGTCCATGAATAACTTTTTTCACTTGGTGGAGATGAGCTGAACATTGACCTGGTTATCCAATACCAATTCCAGCTCCATTCTGGGAACTGTTCTGTCTCATCAAATGCAGACTTCACTTTGAGAATTTGAGTTCTGAGTCAGGTCACAGACACACAGCTGATGCTGGATTGTAAACCTCATTCATTACCTCACAAAGCAGAGGATTTGGTTTTACCTTTGTTGTCTTGCTGGTTGTGTACTACTTATATTCTTAGATTTTTTTTGTTTTGAAGTTTTTTGCTTTAGGATGTGTACACTCACCAGAGCGAGACAGACAGAGAGAAAAACAGTGAAAGGGGAAAGTGAGAAATTAGCCCCCATTGGGTAGTGACATGGCCGTAGTCACTTCTCCGTTCTCCTTCAAGGATTTTGGGCATGCATGCACACATGCCTATGGTGTGATTTTCAAGCCACTCAGTTTGGGACTCGCACTGTGGTCAGCTGTGTGGGAGTCCAGCAACAAAACCATTATACCATCTGCTGGCCCCTTGGATTTTTTTTTTAAGGTTTCTGCTTTCTTGGGATTTTTAAATCATTTATGTTCAAATTAGTGTTTGTGTTTTCAAACATTTGACAAGTGTAAATATTTTCAGATTGGAAATCCCCCCAGGAAAACTTATTGCATGGTGTTGTTGAGCCTTGTCCTATTATTTAATAGAATAACAGGCTGCCTTGATCCTTGTACATTATGGTCCTGTGTCATGAAACTAGCCAGTTCAGGTACAAAGAAACCTGTATATTTGCTGGTGAAAACCACCTCAACTCAGAAAACTGAAAAAGAACTTTAAGCTAATCACATTTTTGAGCTATTAACATAAAAATTATACGATCTATTTGCAAACACTCTCTTTATGGAGCTTTATCTTCTAAGTGAGATAGATTTGAGATAGACTCTGAGTAATTCTTACAGAAGGAAATCTGAAATACTGAGCACTATTAATAATGACATTCAACGAGCAATCCTGTCTTCTCATAGAATAGCCCTGAATCTTTGAAAATCTGTACTACATTAAGAGAAGAAGCTCTAATCAAAGGTGAAGTTCTTTCCAGGAGAGCATCCTGTTTTGCTGTGGCATTAGCTCTGAATCAGGTAAGGCTTCAGGATGCCCATGAGTAAATAGGAGTGGATGAGATTTCGTAACTTTTGTTTGTTCTTGATTTTATTTCAATTTTTCCCTTCTGAGAGTATCATAAAGAAAAAGTCCCCATAAAGTAACCAGTGCCTTGGTTGCCATGGCAGCCTACATCTGATACTTGTACCTGCACAAAGAGTGTTTTCATCTACAGCTGAGGACCTAACATACAGTTTTATTTAGAAGGGCTTGGCCAAGATCCTTTCGAGAATCAGAGAGGGAAGTTGCACTCAGGGAAATTCTTCAAGAAATTAAAATGAAAATTGTAAATGATCACTTTCTTGAGTAAGGTTCTCAGAGAGCGGTTAAATTTAATGCTCCCCCAAGCTGAATTTACCCCAGATGAATGAGAACTCCTAGATCAGCCCATTGTAGAAGGGGATTTCATCATATATTTTAGAGTTAGACCCACCTACTGTTATTTGGATGAGGTTTTACCCTCCCCTCCTGGAACTGGACATGGAGGCAGTTAAGGCTCCCTGAGGTCACACTTCATGTGAGGGCAGAGTTAGAACTGGAACCCTGGAAACTGCTCTCTCTTGAAGAGCTCCTCCTGTGAGATAATCCTATCCCAGGGGCCAAAACTGTAAAATAGTAAAAGGAAAATTTATGACAGTAATTAACCAAGTCAAGTCATTCACTGGGCTGGTAAAATATGGACAAAGAACATTGTTTATCATTAATTAGAAATCAAAATATCAGGGTGGTCCTTGTGCTCTTCTGCTGGGAAGAGTCATCAAAGAACAAAGACTTCAGAGGATACAAATTCACCAGGTTCTGCTGACCCATGGTCATTTCTTTACATTTCTAAGCTCCCCTCTCTGTCCAGGGGAATCATTTTGTCCACACAATCTGTCACAAGCTGAGATGAATTAAAGTCTCTGCAAAGGCTTTTGCCTCTTTCTTCCTGTCTCTCTTTTGGTAGCTCTGTTTTTTTTCTTATGTGTATGTAAATTATAATATTTGGTTCACAGACATATCATCATTGTTATACCATTCTTGTGAATCTTCTACCGTAGCATTGAAAGTGCCCTTCTTGGTGATGTTTAATGCTTTTACCCTGAATTCAGCCTTGTCTAATATTAATATCTTCACCCTGTTTTTGTTTGCCTCTGTTTTCATTTTCTCACATACACCTCTTCTTTTCCTTTTATTTGCAATCTTTCTGAATTGTTTTGTTCAGGTATGTCTCTCATGTACTACATAAATTTTAATTTGGATTTATAGTCTTCCTTTTAATATAATGCATTTATATTAATGTGCCATATATTTGATCTTAGGTCTCATGTGATGTTCTCTGTTTTTATAGCTTTTAAAATATCTTACTCCATATGGTTGTTTCTGTGGTTTGTATTTTTGCTCTCATGGTTACTTTTTAAAAAATTTTATTTTATTCTCATTTCTTTGATATTATCTATTAATTTCCTACTATAATTTTTCCCTCTTATTTTCCCCTCTTATTTTCCTCCTTCTTCACCCAATTTTAGTTTACATGTTATTTCACACAGTGTTCACTTTTCTCTTAACTATACTTAGTCAGCTTTTGTTATTTAATTGTTAGAGGGTGCATATGCTTGCCAGAGAGAGGAAAGGCAGTGAGAGAGAGAGAGGAAGAAAGCACCCCTGAAGGGGGCATAGTCACCCCACAGTCTCTCCTCCCCCATTTCTCTGTGGTATGTTGGAATATTAGGTATGTATGCACACACACCTGATGAGTTTTTTCCAAGATGTTGGGACTAGGATTTGAACCATATGGACACTCATGTGGGATCTATCTGCCTTAACTACTGGGCCATGGGACCTGCCCAATTTGTCAGGTTTAAATGATATTTTTTGAATTGCACTAATAAAGATTAGGAAATAAGTCTTCTTTCCCTACTCTTATCTTCTTTTTCACTTTTTTTCTTCCTAACTTTTGTTGGTATTATCATTTTTCCATTGTCAAGGTATTATAACATTTAGACTTTGCTGTAGCCATATTCTCCGCAATCTGTTTTATGTATATGTATATGTAGTTAGATATTGGGTCATTGGAAAAGTCATGCATATTTTTCTGTTTTTCTTTTTTTGGAGAGGTTTTTGCTATAGGGCGCGTGTGCCCGCCAGACAGACAGAGAGAGACAGAGAGACAGAAAGTGAGAAATCACGCCCCCCCACCATCAGGAGGGATGACCATGCTGCAGTCCCTTCTCTTCCATTCTCCTCTCGGGATCTTGGGCATGCACGCACACGCGCCCGGTGTGAGTTTAAGCCACCGGGTCCAGGACTTGAACCACGGTCGACTATGTGGGAGTCCAGAGACATAGCCATTACGCTAACTGCTGGCCCCATATTTTTCTGTTTTTCTATTAAAAATGTGTCATGGCTTTTCCCACAACCCAGTATTTCATTGTTTACTGCTAGTTGTTTTTTCAACCTTTTCCTTATCAGCTGGAGTAGATCTAGTAAATTATTGAAGGGAACAACGTTCCCTGTGTTCTTAAAATTTTCAATTATTTTGTAATATTTGCCTATTGTTTTTGTAGTTGTTTCTGTACAGTTTGACCACATTTAAAATTTTGAGGTAGTATTTGCTTTTCTTGAGGTTTTTTCTTTTCTTTCTCTTTCTTCTTCTTCTTCTTTTTGTTTCCCCCCAGGCCTTGCTTTTCTATCTTCTAGTATAGAATATTGCTGTGGTAAATCTGAGGCCTACCTGATTTCTTTTTCCACTTTAATGTGATCTCGTTCATTTTCTCATTGCTGTTATCTACACCCCTGGAAACTGTTTTCTGTTGGGGTCTCTTTATCTGCCAGTTATTTCCTTATTTTGTTTTACTGTGTTCCTTCCCTCCATTTCAAAAAAAAAAAAATACCATCTTCATGGAGTTCATATGCTGGTTCTTTAATGTTTGTCCATGATTGCAAACTGTAAGTTTCCTTTATACCAGCCATTTGCAGAAGGTTCATGTCAGAAAGAGAGAGATCTGGGACCAGCAGTTAGCGTAATGGCTATGTCGCTGGACTCCCACATAGTCGACTGTGGTTCGAGTCCTGGATCCGGTGGCTTAAAACTCACGCCAGGCACGTGTGCGTGCATGCCCAAGATCCCGAGAGGAGAATGGAGGAGAAGGGATTGCGGCATGGCCATCCCCCCTGGGGGGTGATTTCTCGCTTTCTGT
>NW_006205575.1:479506-514639 GCF_000334495.1 Tupaia belangeri chinensis
TGACCTTTTTTGAAGATTTCAAAACCCTGGGGCCCCATAAATAGGAATACCCTGCCTTCTCTAAATGATTTTTATGGTAGAAGAATAATGTTCTTATGATTTGCTGTATGACTTTTGTTTTCTTCTAGAACCAAGTGGCAAAAGCTATGTCCATTTTTTCTCAAATCATGAATCCAGAAAGTATAACCTGCATGAATTTAAATGTAAGTGACTTCTTTATGGTTTAGAGTAAGACTTGACAAGTAATAAATGTCTATATTTTGGTCTGTGTAAGCCAACTTGATCTCCCAAGGTCTGCTTTCGGTTCCACTGAACAGTTATCTGTTAAGCTCCTCGATGTGTAAGTCACAAGCCCATCGCTATGAGGAGAGGTAACACAGCTGTGGCTTGCAGAAGATAATAGGTGGGAAAGGTAGATGTGCTCAGATAAAGACATGGATAAATGCTGGAGTTCTGAAACGAGGCTAGGAAGACTGTAGGTTTAGAGAGAAGGAGAGGATCAATGAATTTTCTAGTCTGTTTACTGGACCTGCAGAGAAACCTGTGTGCTAATTGCATTCCATCTGGGGTGCCTAACTCATGGTGTCATGGTGATTAATACACTAATGTACTGATAGTGCACAAAATAGTGCTTGGCAAATGGTAAACCTTCAGTACATTTTAACCATTTTCATTCGTATTATGTCACCACTCTGCCACGACCCATCTGCTCCATTATTTAGGCCACATTTGTCAACTTGTTTGGAGTCTTGTAATCTGGGTCAGCAGGAGCTGCACTCATATCACTAAGACATGTAAAACCTTGTTCCCTAAAAGGGAAAAAAATTCTTCAAAGATTCACTTCAGTAGTAAAGTTCATAGCATGTCCTGTTTCTCCCCCTAGTTTATAAGCAGTGAATCACCTAAACCTTCCTGGACCAATGGGGGAAAAAAAGAAAAAAAACATAGTGTCATTCAAGACACAGCAGCTCCTACTCAGCAGCCCCTGTTGAGGCCCTGCTTACATGCTAAGTCCATGTTTTGTGGGCAGTTGCAAGGGAAGTTCTATACTTTTCAAGAGCTTATAGTTTCCTAAAACAGTCCAGAGAGTGAGATAAGGATAACATTTTCGATACAACAGAATTTATAAACACCAATATGACACAAGCTAGGATTATTGATCATAGCCAATGGAGTATTCCAACATGGAGCAAAGGGAAGAAAGGGCCAGCCAGTTAGAGCAAGTGAGAAGACCTTAGGCAGAAGATCATTGTTGAGTCAGGATCAGGGGGAAAACAGGGCTGTAGGATTAGAGGGATGAAGGTGGAGGACCATTCTTTGGTGGGAGGGGATTTTGGTAGAGGCTTCTGTTTTTCTAAAGAAAAAACAAATTGATTAAAAATCAAAAGACAGAAAGTCTCGTAAATTAATGAGGATGGATTTTTTAAAAACAAACATAATTTTAACATGCCAGTGAAAGAAAAATTTGTAATTTCCATGTTGAGGACTGTGGGAGATGAGAGCTTATATTCTGAAAAGATCTGTGGTATCCTTGGTCCAGTCAGCGACGGACGAAATTGAACATGACAGTTGCTCGTTAGAAAGAGATTGAGAAAGAAAACTTTTACTCACTCCGTGTAAAGTGAGTTCTTGTAAAACCATAGTATTTTGCATAAAGCAATAAGTCCTCAAAAAAGCAAAAGCAGAGCAAAATTGTAAAGATATGTTTAAAAATTAAGACATGGTCAAGTCAGTGATCTGGTGATTTAAAAGCTTTACAAAGTTCTTGACTTTCGCCTTTAAATTCATTCCAAAGAAAGACTCAGTTACTAGGAACAATTTGAACTTTTTCTCTGTTACCTACTTATATGAGTAATGGCTGTAATAAATATATAAATTGAGACCTGTGGAGACAACTGTCTGTCTAATAATTGGTGAATTTGTATTCTAGCCTGTTTGTGTAGAAGATAGCTGAATCTGCATTTTTAGCCTTTTCATTGGGAAATTTAATCCTGTCATTCAATGTTACTATTGATATGTGTGGACTTATCCTTTTTTCCAAGTTGTTTTATGTTATCTTACTTGTAATTATCTCCCTTTAGTTTTCCTGCTGTAGTATTCCCTTAAGTATTTTCTGAAGAACTGGTCTAGTTTTGGTGAATTCTTTCAGCATTTGTTTATCTGGGAATGATTTTATTTCTCCTTCCCATTTGAAGGATAATCTTGCTGGGTATAGTTCTCTTGGCCGAAATTGTTTTTCTTTCAGAGTTTTAAATATACTAGGCTGGCAGGTGGCATGGTAGTTAAAGGCACTGGATTTCCATATTACCAACTGTGGTTCAAGTCCTGGACCTAGTGGCTTGCTTTCTTGCTTTCCCTTTCTCTCTCTCTCTGGTCAAATTAAAATTTAATAATAATAATAACAAATGGAATTAAATAAATGAATAAATAATTCTTTAAAAAAATCTTTCTATTCTTTTTTTGCTTGCATTATTTTCAGTTGTGAAGTCAGATGTTGGTCTAATATGGTGACCTTTATAAGCAACTTGGTGTTTCTTGCTTGTCATTTTTAAAATATTGTGCTTGTCTTTGATTTTTTTACCATATGCCTTGGAGAGGATCTTCTTACATTGTATCTATTTTGTGTCCTCTATATTTTCTGGGTTTGTATGTCCACATGCCTCTCTAAATTTAGAAAATTTTCAGTTAATATATTATGAAAGAGATTTTCTATGCCTTTTCCTATCCCTTTACCTTCTGGAATACAAATTATGTGAATATTTAGCTGTTTAATGGTGTCTAGAATTTCCTGTCTGTTGTCCTGATTTTTTTTTTAAGGACTTATTTATTATTTATTTATTTCATTCCATTTGTCATTATTATTTTTTTTTTATTTTGACTAGAGAGAGACAGGAAGAGAGAGAGAAAGGGAAGGTGAGAAAGCAAGCCACCAGGTCTGGGACTCGAACCACATTTAGTCATGTGACTATCTAGTGCTAATGCCTTTAACCACCATGCTACCTGCCACCCCCTGTCCTGATTTTTAATGGTTATTCTTCAATTCTTTTTGGTTGCTTGGTTGGGATCAGAGGTTTCTGACTAAAGAGAGACAGGAAGAGAGAGAGAAAGGGAAGGTGAGAAAGCAAGCCACCAGGTCTGGGACTCGAACCACATTTAGTCATGTGACTATCTAGTGCTAATGCCTTTAACCACCATGCTACCTGCCACCCCCTGTCCTGATTTTTAATGGTTATTCTTCAATTCTTTTTGGTTGCTTGGTTGGGATCAGAGGTTTCATCTCGAAAGTAAGATAATCTTCTGCATGGTCAAATCTGCTGTTAATATTAGGTCATCAGAAAAGTCCTGATCCATTTTTGCATAGAAAGATATGTCATGACCTTATAATTTTGAGGGAGGTTTTTATTTCCTGTATCATATTCTTTATCTCCAGAAATTTTGTCTTATTCTGTTTCAGTGTGTCTATCTCTTTATAGAGTTCCTCCTTCAAGTCATGTAAGGGTTTTCTCTTCTCCTGGAATTGGATGTCTGTTTTCTCTTGTATCTCACTGAGTTTTGTTACACTAAGTATTCAGAATTCTTTTTCTGACATTTCTGTGATTTCTGATGTTTATCCATTGTTGGTGAGGAGTTATTTTGTTCCCTTGAAGGGGAGGTATTTCCTAGTTTTCTCCTATTTCTTGAAGCTCTGCTTTGATTTTTTACTCATCTTGTAATATACTCAATTTTTCCTACATCTATTGGAGTATATTTCTGTAGCTGTGTCCTTGTGCCTTTCCCTCTGGGGTGCCTGAGCTCTTGTGCCAGGTTCCCTCCTCTACTGTGAATGGGAGTATGAAATCCACAGTAGGAGTTTTAGGTTCAGGTTTTCAAAGGAGAGTTTCTCTCCTTTTACTGCTAGAGGGGATGTAGGAAGAGAATTCCTCCAGGGTCTCCTGTCTTCAGGTGATGGCTCCTATTTACCCAAATCTTTCAGCTCCCAGTGGAGGCTGAGCTGGATAAGTAGAATGTAAAGTGGAGGTTGAGCTGGATAAGTAGAATGTAAGGTGGTAGACCACTTCATGTCAGAGCAGCCCTGCCTCCCCACAGCAGGCTGGGCCCGGTTCTCTAATGAGCTCAGGCCTAGCAATTTGGGCCTCCCTGTTGCTCCTGGATGGGTGAGAGTCTGAATGGCATTAAGTATGTGTGAGGTAGAGCTACTACCTTCTATTTTATCATTTTTTTTTACATTTAATTGTACATTTTTGTGGAGCACAATGTGGATTTTCAAAGCATGTGTACAGTGTATGATAATCAAATCAGGATAATACCATATTCATCGTTCTTGACAAAGAACATCCCATTGGATATATATAAATACAAATAAAATTGGCATGTCTGTTTTTTTCACTCAGTTGTGGTATGCTGTTACATATCCCATTTGTTCCGTGTGCCTGCATTCCTGTGTCTGTTAATTGCTTTTTTTCATAATCCTCTATCTACCCTCCTCGTACCACTGTGCAATCTCTGTCTTTTGTCAATTATTACAAAGAACATTTCCCATAGCATTAAGACATTTTAGAAATAACAAAATGCTTTCACGTGTGGGAAAGACGAGCCTGAGGAACCAGAAAGATAGAGACAGTGATAATAACAGAGATCCTTGGGGATGGGGGGAGGGGGAGATTTGGAAGGGAAGAGACTAAATACTAGAAAAATATTCACTAAAAGACTTTTCAGTCTGCAAACAGCATGAGCCTGAGGGGGATAAATGTCAAAGCTGTCAGTTCAGAGCTAGTCTGTGTACACCTGGTAATTGATCCGGAATGAACTGATGCATGTCAGAAGAAAGAGAAGTAAGAGGATTCAGAATTAAATTGATATTACATTCATGGTGAAGCAGAGGATGCATCAGAAGAGATGGGAAATGGCAGCTCTGTAGAAATCCAAGAGGGCTGGGAGCCCCACTTTTCATAGCTGCTGTAGGTAGTGCCTATTTTGAGACTGAAAGCCGGGGGCAGAAACCATAGGTCCATGTATGTGAATTAGCCTGAAAAGCTCACAGGTTGGGAACCAGCAGTTAGTGTAATGGCTATGTCACTGGACTCCCACGTAGTCAACCGCGGTTCACGTCCCGGACCCAGTAGCTTAAAACTCACGCCCGGCGCGTGTGTGTGCGTGCCCAAGATCCTGAGAGGAGAATGGAGGAGAAAGGATTGCGGCGTGACCATCCCCTCTGGAGGGTGATTTCTCACTTTCTGTCTCGCTGTCTCTCTCTGTCTGTCTGGCGAGTGCACGTGCCCTATAGCAAAAATCTCTCAAAAAAACAAACAAACAAACAAAAAAAACCTCATAGGCTAAAAACAGGTCTGGGAGGCCAAGGCTAGCCAAGGTTAAGAGTTCAGAAGTTCAGGTCTTTAAGCCAGAGAAACCAGTAAGGCAAACAGGTTAAGAAGCCTAGTCTTCCAGCATATATTATTCATGTTTTAACTTCTCTGCTTACTACTAGATATGGACACCTCTGTTATCCAAGTATGTTACTGCTTCTGAGAAAGAGAAAGAGAGCATGGCTTGCAGATGTGCTAATTTGACAAGAGGACAGAGGTAGAATTGACTGGGATTCGCAAAAAATTTCTTTCATTAAAGCTATTCAATTGGTTCATAGCATCAGATACAGGAAGAGGTGCTTTATGTGGATCAGAGCGCAAGTAAAATTGGAGGAATTGACAAAGACTGGCAGTAAGAAATTGATGAGTGTGTGCTAGGCAGGGCTTTAGTCAAGTTAGTAGTTCATTTTATATAATGCTGTCAGAATAATGTTTCCCCTTATAGAGGTGGAAAAAAAAAGATAAAAAAGTATATAAATTACCCAAATTCCCACAGCTAATTAAATAGCAGAGTAAGGTTTTAACAAAAATTACTTAGGTTGACCACAAAGCTTAGTTTCCCTACTGTTCCAGACCTACAGGGATGAAAAGGGTCGTGCCTCTTTTATCCAAGACCAAGACCAGGTGACCCTCCAGAGTAACAAAAGGAACATTGGGCTGATGTAAAAAAAAATGTGCATGCAGTCCACTTCCAGGGGTTTTGATTCCTTATCTCTTTCAGTCCTTTTCTGATCTTTCTGAGTTTGTACAAGACTCTAGTAATGATTTCCTTTCTCAAAGGAGAAAGTGCTCTGGTGGAAGTAAAACACACTCCTGCCACAGGAAACTATCCTTACATAGCAGGAGGAGAAATGCAGAGTGTGGGGCCAGTAGGTGGTGTGGTGGTTGAGGCGCTGGACTCCTGCATGGCCACCTGTGGTCTGAGTCCTGGACCTGGCCACTTGCTTTCTCACATTTCCTCTCTGTCTCTCTCTCTCTCTATCTCTGGTCAAATTTATAAAATAATAATGATGACTAAAATAAAACAATTCTTTTAAAAAAAGAAAAGAAATGCAGAGCATGGTGGAAAGAATATGAGGCTCCATGGTGCCCGTGAGCCCAGGCAGCTCCTCTGGAACTGGAAAGGAAAGAGCTGTAAATGTGGTTTGAGCATTATTCAGACAAGGACCACACAGGGAGCCTTGAATTCATCTTGCATGTGAATCATCCACTTCGTGAACATAGTCACAGAATTATCCACTATCCACTGTTAGGAAACTTAGAGATAGCTTTATTGTTTAAAGAATTCTCAGGAAATTCTTCCAGATATCCAATCTCAGTTTCTCATGTAGCAGTATCAGTCTATTTTTTCTTCCTCTGGAACATTGAGAAGGACAGTTGCCATTCTCAAGCTTAGTCATCTTTCAGATTCTGGTTCTGTTATTAGAGCATGTTCTATTTAAAAATTACTTAATGGACCTTAGCTTCTCTAAGTCTGAGTTAGTCACATGGGAGCCTTATAAGTTATTAATTACTAAGTAATGGAAACCTGACAAATAGACTGAGCACCGAGTCTGGTCAATCAGTATTAGCAAAAATAAATGAAGTTTTTTTTTTTCTTTCCTTTTTTTTCTGACCTATTTTAATAATCAATCATAAATAATCAATAATAAATTTTTTGCTGCTGCCAATTGGAATTTGAACTTACCTAATTTACCCTCTAATTTATTTTTTTTTTAATCCAAATTGCTCCTGCTGCAAATATGACCTGATGGACCTGGTATTCTATTTCCTCCGTTAATACTTGCTGTGTACTAACTGCATTACTTAGCACATGATCCCATCATAGCACATGCATGTTGACTCTGCCCCTCCAGTCTGAATTGAAGCCCATCAGTCTCAAAAGAACCATAGTCCCTCTTTAGCAATGCTGCTCAATATCAATGGATTAATTTCTGCTTTCAAATATGTCTGAAAGTAGCAGAGACCAACATAGAATAACCACACTGATTTTACTTGATTTTAATAATTCTTTTGGGAGGGACCAACAGATAGTGTAATAGCTATATCAATGGACTCCCATGTAGTCAATGATGGTTTGAGTCCTGGACCCGGTAGGTGGCTTGAACTCACACTGGGCGTGTGTGCGTGCATGCCCAAGATCCCAAGAGGAGAATGGAGGAGAAGGGATTGCGGTGTGGCCACACCCCTGGGAGGTGATTTCTTGTCTTCTGTCTCTGTCTTTCTGGCAAGCGCATACATCCTATAGCAAAAACCTCTCAAAATAATAATAATAATTATAATAATAATTATTTGGGGAACGGGGCATGTCTCCAAATGGATACCCAATTTGGAATTAAACTTACATCAGAGGGCAGATGACAAGTGGTTAGTTTTGTTGTTTTTATCATTTGTTTCTTAACACAGGTGAATGTGCTGCTCCTTTTAGATTAACCTACAGTTCTAGCTCATATTGGGATGTCTTCTGAGCTGCACAGAAAAGGAGGCAGGACTATTTCTCATAAATCCCTTTGTGGCAGCATCACACCCATAAGTACAGGTTAAAGTATTACATTTGGTTGGGAGGTTTAGACACAAACAAACAAGCACCTAAACCGAATCTACTAATTAGAAGCTTTACTTTTCCTCCATGTAGAAAACATGAGGTAGTGAGATCAGGTCTGGTGTGGCATTCCATAATGTCATCAGGAACTTGGCCTCTTTTGTAGCTTTGTGCTCTGGCATACTAAGCACACTGCTTCCATCCATTACATCCCTGTTCTGAGAAGTTGGGAAATGGGGGCCAGCAGGTGACGTAGGGATTAAGGCGTTGGACTCCCATGTGGTCAACCATGATTTGAGTCCTGGACTCAGCAGCTTGAAACACACTAGGTGCATATGTGTGCATGCCCACAATTCTAAGAAGAAAAGGGAGGAGAAGAGATTACGGTTTGGCCATCCCCCCAGGGGGTGATTTCTCAATTTCTCTGTCTTTCTGTGTGTCTGGCAGGCACACACACCCTTATACCAAAAATCGCTCTAAAAAAAAATAAAAAACAAAAAGAACTTGGGAAATAGAAAAGGATAAAAAGTTGGTCCCTTTTAAAAATGCTGCCCCAAATGTCTCACCCAACAACTTGTACTTAGGTGTTATCGGCCATAACTTAATTCTACAACCACACTTCATTTCAAAGGAACCTGAGAAATACCGTCTTTGAGTTCTGTACATGACAACATCGATTAAAGTTAGGGCATTCTGTTATCAAAAAAGAAGGGAGAATGCATATAAGTTAGCAATAATAGTCTACCACACTGTGATATTCTTCAAATATAACAAACTTAAAGAAATAATAAACAAAAAATGCAAATGTCTATGTGCTCAGGGCTTCTGTTCCCTTTTTCGGTCAAAGGTATCCAGTGACTTGTCATCATTTCCTAAAACCTCAGAAAATCAGAGGGGCAGGAAGTATGGGTTCTGTAAATAATTTACTTACCAAAATTTCCCCTGTTTCTTGCTAATTCAATTTCCCTAGTTTTTGTTTGAAATTTCTAAGATGAAAGCAATGTGTTGCTCCCTGCTTTAGTTTTCTTTAACTGCACCCTGAGACTTTGGAGACTTAGGAGACAAGCCCCTAGCTTTAAAGACTCTCTTTGCCTTTCATCAGTGTCTGTCTTTGTATATGGCCCAGGACCAGTGCATTTTAAGGTAGTGAACATTCTTCTTGAAATCCCTGCTGAATCACAGATAGTTGCTGGAGGCAGGGAAAGAAGTTGGGAAAACTTACGAATTAAAGTTGAAATCTTCTGGTGGCACTCTGTTTCTACATAGGACTGTAGGTGGTTTCTCCTTGAAAATTGCTAAGGAACCCACACTCCACTTCTCATTCTTTATTTGAGGTCAGGTAGGAGCTAGGTACTGAAGATACAGAATTCAATAAGCTAGACTGTCTTTGCCTGGAAGGACAGACCACTGCTGGCCAAATTGGTACTGTTTTTTATTAATAAAGATGTTAAGAACTGTGAAGGATCAGACATTTTAACTGACTTGCAAATTAAGGAGTTAGCCTGCCCTAGTTTCATGGGTGCTGGTGGGGTACACAGAACACCAAGAGATGAAGGACAGTTTCTAACAATGACAGCAATTTCCAGAGCATTAGCAGCATTTCTACATCAGCTCCCTGGACCTCTGTTCCTACGGGCTGATGTGAAGAGGTCTATAGGCCTTTTGCACACTCATGGGCTTGCATTTTAAGAGAGGAACCCTGAAGTTCGGGAACCGAAATCTCTTAGAAGGGGCAGTAAGCATGCCTGCCCTTTGCTCTGGATGAGACTAGTGTGTCTGTCTTCTAAGGCTGTTGTTACGCAGGTGTCCTTGAAAACAGAGTTTCCTATAAAGGCAGGTCCTGCTCACAGAATATGCAGAAATGCAGGAGACCCATGGAGACTTGTCTTCCAGCAAAGGATGTGCTCATGATTTTGCCAGTGTTTTAGAACACTGGATTTAGGTTAGGTTTTTTTTGAATTTAGACCACTGGAGTTATTTCCTTCTGTTATTCAGGACCAAAGATAACCCCTCATCCTGATCAACTATTCAACAAACTTAAAATGTTACAAAATAGGTTGGTGAAGAGACCAGCAGATGGTGTAATGGTTATGTCGCTGGACTCCCACGTAGTCTACCAGGTACAAGTCCTCAGTCTAGCAACTTAAAACTTACCCTGGGTGCATGTGTGTGCCCAAAATTCCAAGAAGAAAATGGAGGAGAGAATAAAATGGAGGAGAAGGGATTGCAGCGTGACCACATCCATGGAGGGGTGGTGATTGCTCACTTTTTGTCTCTCTGGCAAATGCACGCTCTCTATAGCAAAAATTTCTCTGGGGAAAAAAAAAGAAACAAAATAGGCTGGTGAGAGAACATAGCCAGTTCACTATAAAAGGAGTTCCTCTTCCTGAAAAAATACCTTTCACAAGGATCAAGAGCCTTAAAAATGTTTATGCCCTTTGACTTAGAAATTTCTTTTCTAGGAATCAAATCTAAGAAATGTAAGTTTTTTTAAAAAAAATATATACACACTAATCACACTAATTGATATAAGTATAGTTTAAAATGAGATTTTTCTTCCTTTCTTTCTTTCCTTATTTATTTATTTATTTATTTATTTATTGAGAGAATTTTGCTTATAGGGTGCATGCGCTTCTTGCTGAAGGGATAGGGAGAGACAGAGAGAGATAGAAAGTGAGAAATCACACACTCAGGGAGGATGGCCACATTGCAATCCTGCAATCCTGTCTCCTCCATTCTCCTCTTGGGATTTTGGGCACGCATGCACACGTGCCCGGCGTGAGTTTTAAGCCACCAGGTCCAACATTTGAACCATGGCCAACTACGTGGGAGTCCAGCAACATAACCATTATGCCATCTGCCGCTCCTGAGGTTTTCTTTTCTCTAAAATTTATTATGCTATGTGAATGTTCTTTTTAATAATTGACAAAAAGCAGTATCAAATTTTAGGAAAAACATAATATATTTAGAAGCTTTGGATTATCATTCCTAATCTGAAAGTCCAAAATCCAGAATGCTTCTGTCTAAAATGTTTTGAGCACCAACATGACACCGTGAATGGAAAGTTCCACATCTGACCTCATGTGATACCTCATAGGCAAAACACAGGTGTACAACACACACTTTATTCAGCATCTCCCAAAGGAAAAAGATCCTCCAGCCCCCTTACTTAGTGACACCAAACAAACACAGATGTACACATGTATTACTGAGATAGTGACAGCTTTGCTTTCTCATGATTTATGTACACAAACTTTGTTTCATTTGTTGAACATATTATAAAAAATTACATTCATACTATGTGCATAAGGTACGTATGAAACAAAAATGAATTTTGTGTTTAGACTTGGGTACTATCCTCAAGATACCTCATCATATATATACACATATTCCAAAATCTGAAAACATCTAAAATCCAAAATACTTCTGATCCCAAGTATTTTGGATAGGGGATACTCAACCTGTAAGACATCACATTATAAAAAATGTTAAAGTTGATTGGTGAATTCTGAGTTTTTCTCATTTTCTTTAAACCATTTTCCACTTTTCAAATCATAGTAGTGATTGTTGGTAATTAGAAGGGAAAATGTGGGTATTTTTTCCCCTGTGCATTAATTGTACTATCTGGTAGAAAGTAGTTAGCAGTGTCTTTTTGAAAGCACGGTACAGTACCCAGTTTTAAAAGTTTCTTAATATATATGGTGTCAATAGAAGTACCTCATTAAAATTTCAACCAGCCTTCACTCTATGCCTGCAGTAAAACCTTTGTACCTGCAATAACAACAAAGTTAAAAGTACTATTGATATTTGCCCCTAGCCAATTTTATAAGGTTGTTTGACTGTCATATGCTCTGAATCTAGAGGAGGTAAGGAGGGAAACTAAGATTTTTGTTATTGAATACCTCCTGCGTGTTGGTATTTCATTTACTGTTCACAATAACCCAAAATGTGGAAACTGAAGGTATTTTCTGCAATTTATAAATGCAGAAATTGAAATAGATTAAGTACTTGATCCACAGTCATATAGCCGGTAATTGCCTCTGCTGAGAGTTCATCCCGCTTTGCATCAGACTCCAGTATCCATGCACTCTTCATTGTTATACTTAAGTTACTTTTAATTTTTCTTTTTAAAAATTTTGTTTGCCATAGAGCACATATGACCACCAAAAAGAGATGGGGAGGGGGAGTGAGAACGCACCTCCATTGATTGGACATGGTCACATTGTTATCCCTTTTCCTCCATCTCTCTCTCCTTTCATGCATATGGGCTTGGCATGTTTTTCAAGCCTCCAGGTCCAGGACTTGAACTGTTCTCCATGTGGGATCTAGCTCACTTAATCACCAAGTCACAGGCTGCCTGTGATCCCTTAAGTTTTAAAGTTGTGGTATTTTGACTGACTATGCAGGTTTGGGCTGGTGAGTAGGGATGTGCGTGTGTGTGTGTGTGTGTGTGTACATATATATTGGAAGTACTTTTTGAACTTTGCACTATTTATATTGAGTAAGCAATTGGATTAGGAAATGGCATCAAAGCAGGGTGGGTTCCTAAAATGCAGGCTTATCTAACCAGAAACTTTTCTCAACATTGAAATACTGGCTCAGACTCATCTTTGCTAATTTCTTCTTTTGGTTCAGATTCTAATTCATATCCAGTCAAATATGTTGGAAACCTCGATAGAGATACTAGAGGGTGCTGCAGAAGGAAACTTATCAAGGTTTGTGAAAAGACGCAAGTTCTCAGAGGAAGTGGTAAGTGGGCAAGTGCTGCAGAAATCATTTAAAAGTGAATGAACATGGGGACCAGCAGTTAGCGTAATGGATATGCCGCTGGACTCCCACGTAGTCGACCGCGGTTTGTGTCCCGGACCCGGAGGCTTAAAACTCACGCCGGGCACATGTGTAAGCGTGCCCAAGATCCTGAGAGTAGAATGGAGGAGAAGGTATTGCGGCTTGACCATCTCCCCTGGGGGGTGATTTCTCGCTTTCTGTCTCTATGTCTTTGTCTGTCTGGCGAGCACACGCGCCCTATAGCAAAAAAAAAAAAAAAAAAAAAATTCCAAAAGTGGAACAATATCTTTTTTTTTTTTTAAAAAAAGAAAGTGAACGAGCAGTCTTAAATATGGCCACTTTTTTCTTAATTCTGTAGCTGACCTTCTTAAAAAGATCGACAGATATGGTAACTTCTCTGATTTAAGACTTCTGTGTGTGACTTTAAAGATTTTGTTTTTCTCTGACAGAATATATCTTCTGAAACTATAGAAGAAACGTTTCTCTCTTTTTTAAAAATTTTATTTCTTTTGTGAGAAAGAGAAAGACAGAGAGAAAGAGGCCTGAATGGCAAGTTTTTACCATACCTCAATCCATCCCTACTCTCCAAGCCTTCCATTCAGCCAGGATCATGGGCATGGGGATAGGCACACTTGGCATATTTCAGCTTGACCCAAGATCCAAACTGTGGTATCTACGTGCCTCCAGCATCACAGGGCGACATTACAGCTATGCGTTTTTCCTTTACATTATTATTATTCTACCCACACTGTTTTGTGGGTCTCAGCTGTCTTTCTCCTTGATGACAATCTTAAGCCTTTTCTTCTTAAATTTTCAGTACCTTTTGGCCACTTCTCACTCTTATTCAGTGACCTCGCTTTCTACTTGATTGAAAATAATAATAATAATAAAAAAAGCAGAGGTAATCAGAAGAGCATGAGGGCCACATCAACAACCTCCAGCTGCTCTCCCTGTATGCCCACAGTGACTGTCATGCCCCTTTTCAGCCAGTCTCTTTCCCCCTCCACACACTAAAATCCTGCCCCCTCTGATCTGCTCCCTGGCATCAATCCAGAAATTCTCTAATTCTTTTTTGAGCATCATCAGTATGCCCTTCCCCATGGATCATTCCTATCAGCAAACAATAGGGTATAGTGTCTTTAATCTTAAAAAAAAGAAATCTCTTTTACAAATGAAGAGCCATACCATGTGATTAGATATGAAGACTCAACCTCATAAAATGTCAGTCCTTGGACTGTCTCTGTCGTGCAGTGGTTAAATGCTATACGTAGAAAGCCAGATCCCACATGAATGAACCCAGTTCAAATCCTGACTCTCGCATCTTGAAAAACATGCCCTGTGCATATGCGTGCCTGCCCCAAATCCTGATGGAATGGAGAAATGGGGAAGGGATTGTGACATGACCATGTCCCATTGGGCATCAGGGGATGCTTTGTCTGTCTCGCTTTCTCTCTCTTTGGTGAGGGCATCACCCTTTGGCTGTTAAAAAAAAAACTAGAAAACAAAAAAATCAGTTCTTTCCATTTTCATGTGGTAATATAAGTTGTTCCCAACAAAAATAGCAGTGTTTCTGTCAAGTTTAGTTGAAAGAACAGACAAGCAAATATAGCTAGGAAAATCCAGTGAAAGAATAATGTGCCAGGCCTAACAGATATTAAAGCATGGTAAAGCCTTTCTAATGCAAACTATGGTTTAGTTCATGAATAGACCAACTAGTGGTCCAGAATAGAAAATCTAGAGATGGACTCGATTGCATATGCAAATTCATTTTAGGATTAAAGCACGCTCTTAGCTCAATCAGAATGGTAAACTTTTCTAAGAAGTAGTGTAAAGATAAGTAGATAGATAATAAAATTTTATATGTTCTTATACCACAAACCAGGATGAATGCTAAATGGATGAGATATTTAAATTTTTAAAATGAAGCTACACAAGATAGATATAAATGTCAGTGGTTTCTTTTACATTCTAGCAGTGAAAAACTTTTATTTCTAAGACAAAAATCTAAATCAATAAGATAAAAAGATAAATTTAACTACACCAAAAACTTTTAAAACCTTTTAAAGTTACAATATAGAGGAACATACCTAAAATTTTAATTGTATAGACAAAGACTAATTAACCCATATATATGTGTATATATATATATATATATATATATATATAGCTCTTTCTGAAAATTATGAGAAAAGAACCAAAAATCTTGAAGAAAAATGGGTAAGTAAAATGGGCCACATTCACTAAAAGAATTGTAAATAGCATCTAAACATTTGAAAAGAGTCTCAGTCTTGCTCATATTAAGAGAAATGGAAAATAAAATGACCTCGAGATATTTCTCCTAATCTTACTTAAGTAGAAGTCTAAAATTTAACTTACTTAGTTGGAGAGGCTCTGAGCAAACGGACAGTATCACCTTATGCTGTTTAAGTAGAGATTGGTATAATACTTTTGGAGAGGTATTTGTTGATATCTAACAAAATTACAAATGAATCTGCCCTTTGACTCAATCTTTCCACTTCTTGGAATATATTTCAAAGATTCACAGGCAAAAATACAAGCAGGTGTATGTATAATACAAAGGCTATTTGTTATAGGCCGATTTGTAATAGCACGACTAGAAACAACCCTATTCCATCTGTAGAAGACTTGTTGAGCAAACTGGGTACCTCCATACAAAGGCGGCTGTACAAGTCCAAAAGGAACTGAAGAATAACTCAACATATGCTGTTGGTCGCTATATATATAGATCACTTAAATATGTAAAGTGAAAAAGGCAAGATGTAAGTCAGTGAGGTATATATAAAATATACATCAACTGATATATAGCTATATATATATATAGCTCTTTCTGAAAATTATGAGAAAAGAACCAAAAATCTTGAAGAAAAATGGGTAAGTAAAATGGGCCACATTCACTAAAAGAATTGTAAATAGCATCTAAACATTTGAAAAGAGTCTCAGTCTTGCTCATATTAAGAGAAATGGAAAATAAAATGACCTCGAGATATTTCTCCTAATCTTACTTAAGTAGAAGTCTAAAATTTAACTTACTTAGTTGGAGAGGCTCTGAGCAAACGGACAGTATCACCTTATGCTGTTTAAGTAGAGATTGGTATAATACTTTTGGAGAGGTATTTGTTGATATCTAACAAAATTACAAATGAATCTGCCCTTTGACTCAATCTTTCCACTTCTTGGAATATATTTCAAAGATTCACAGGCAAAAATACAAGCAGGTGTATGTATAATACAAAGGCTATTTGTTATAGGCCGATTTGTAATAGCACGACTAGAAACAACCCTATTCCATCTGTAGAAGACTTGTTGAGCAAACTGGGTACCTCCATACAAAGGCGGCTGTACAAGTCCAAAAGGAACTGAAGAATAACTCAACATATGCTGTTGGTCGCTATATATATAGATCACTTAAATATGTAAAGTGAAAAAGGCAAGATGTAAGTCAGTGAGGTATATATAAAATATACATCAACTGATAAAGTTAGATTTCTGAAAAACATAGCAGATGGAAAAAACCAAAGCTTAATCAAAACAATTATATAAGAGTGAGGATAGAGACAGAAGTACAACTTCTCTGAATATATCTTGTTTGTATATTTGACTTTGGAACCAAATGTCTTGTAAAATATAAAGCAGAATTAAAGAGAAAAAAGCAATTCCTAAAAATCAAAAGCAAAAATGAAACGAATGAACTTATGTGTCACACAAGGTTTAAGTACCTCTTAAAAAGAGGAATAGTTTGCAGATCATTTTAAAATAGTAATGTATATATCTCTGGTAGCATGTAACTTAAGGGGAAAAAAAGCTGTAAAGAACAAAAAGCTAACTGGCCCACAACTACAGTTTTGTCGAGAGCATTGATGTTAATTGGTCAGTCCTTAGACCTGGTCCATCATATATCATCACCATCTATATGACAAAAGCATCCAAACATAACACTCATTGAAAACTACTAAAACTACCCACTAGTTCAGTGTATTCCCCTGGTTAGGGTGAGGTTGCCCAGGGAGGTTTTTTGATGATTGAACTATGGAAAATACTGGTTTTGTTAAGAAAGTAGTTTTGCATTCTGATTTCAACATTTTGGTAGAGTTCAATACCATTCATATATTTGTGACTCTGCTATTTAGATCTGTGATATAGACCTCACCTGCATGCCCCATATTTGTATATCCATCATTCTTCATGACATAATTCATTTAAGTGGTTCACAGGTAACTCCATGTCTCATGGAGAGCTCTATGTCTAGATTGTCCTCTCTAAATCTGTTGCTCCCCATGTCCCCATCTCAGTAAATGACAGTACCGCCAATTCACTAAAGTTTCTAACTATGACTCCTTCCTTTCCTTGAGAGCTTCACAACAAGTTCTTTCAGTTTAACCTCCAAAATGTCCTCCACATACATGTGCTTTTCAATCTTTTCTATCCATTTCCCAATCTAAACCACCATCTTTTTTGTCTGTACTACAGTGGAGCCTCCAGATTAGATTAGACACTAATCCTTTAATCCTGAACTATCCAGTTCATTCTTCATATAGCTTTTTAAACCAAAGTCAGATCATGCCCCACTTTAGACACTCTGATGACCTTTATGATCAATTTGTAAAGGGGCCAGGGGGTGGCACAGCAATCACACAGTTGGACCCCCATGGGAAAGGTCCTAGGTTTGCACCTCTGAGCACACGGGATGTGGCCATGCATGCCCATGATTTGGGCCAGAGGAAGCTAAGGGTAGATTTCAATGCAAAGATCTTGTTGGGCGAGTGCATGTTTGTCTCTTTCTCTCATTCTCTCTCAAAGAAGAAATATAGTTTCAAAAGTTACCACGATCTATATATAAAGCCCTATGTAATTTGGCCCTGCCTCCTGCTCTTACTACTTTGAACGAAGTTGATTCCACTGGTATTTGATGACCTTTTTCTGGTATACTTCCTTGTATAGAATATACCATGCAGACCCCCTTTTATAAGCCATGAGGTATGATTTTCAAATGTTAATTCTAAATTATGTGTGTAACTTTGGAATCCCTTATAGTCTGTGTGTTCCAATAACCTAGTTGTCCTCAGCACTTTACATGTACACTAGACATTTTTATGCATGTCTATCTCTGCTGCTGTTGCTTCTTTTAATTTTCAATAAGGTCCATGTAATTGCCAGAGATAGAGATCACCCTTTGGGGGAATGACCACCCCACAAGTCCTTCTCTTCCGTTCTCCTCTTGGGATTTTGGGCATGCACACATATGTCTGGTGTGTTTTTCAAGTTGCCAGGTCCAGGATTTGGACTGTGCAAACACCTTGTAAGATCCAACCACTTCAATCACCACTTACCTGGATGGGCCTATTTCTGCTTTAGAGGATAAAAAGAACATGGAAGAACTCTTGCAGAGATATAATGTCTGTTCTAACTTTTTTCCAGCTGGCCAAAGTGAGGGAAAAAGTGAAGGATATGCCTGCCCTGGTGGCCAGATTCGAAGAGGTCTATGGGAAACTGCACATAAATGGCCAGGTCACCACTCACACTTTGGATGCCCTACTCTGCCACACCCCCAGGGATAGAAAGTCCCACACATTGCTGTTAAACAAGAAGACAGGCAGCCGTCGGACCTTCCAGTCACTCAGCCAATCCCTGTTAGCTGAGTAGTTCTAGTTTCAACCTACTGATAGGTCTGAGGGGCTGGCTTCCGATGAATTTTTGGTTTCCCTAAGAAGTTAGTCATCACACTTCAGTGGATGACTTGGTCTTCTCCCTAAATTCCTGAGTTCATCGAGTTCTGGCTTGCTGATCTGAAAGTTACACTGTACTACTGTGAAGATGTAGATACAAGAAAAGGCAACTCAGCCCTCTTGGAAAGGTGTCCTCAGTGCAAACTGCTGAGCATCCGTGAAGGAACGTGGTCCCAGTCTCCAGTGCAGCTTCCACTACTAGAGAGAAGCCCAATAAGCACCAACAGGAACAAGTTTCATTCTAAGTATGGTCAACTCTGACTGATTTCCCAGACAGTAGTTACTTGTAATCTTTACCCTTACTGAATCCAGAAAATTGAAACCCAATTCCACCATGTTGGGAGTTGACCCAGATGTTTTTCTTGCTCCAACATCATTGTTCTCTGTGGCCTTATACAAGACACCAGGACCCTTGCTTTTCCATCTAGGAAAAAAAAACACCCGTGTGTATTTGCCTATTGATCTGAAATTTTCACTCGAGGCTCTGCAGGATCAAATTTTTTCAAAAATAAGAGAAATAAAGAAGGTTCCTAAGCAAACATCTTGGGATTATCTTTGTCTTATTTTCTCAACAACACAAAAACCCAGAATTTTACTTTCAGAACTGGTAAGTCAACCAAATTTAAATGATTACTGGTTGGGCAAACCATGTGCCTTTCAAAATAAATGCTAAAAAATAAACATTAAAATTAAAAAAAAAATGAAAAACCCACATAGTGCTTAGTTTTCTAAGCATTTCTAAGCATTTCTCATTTCTTAATGATTTTTCTCCCTCTGTTTTTCCAATGCCTTATTTATTGTGAAAATATGTGTTAGAGCTGGTCAAAGTTTCATACTTACGATGGTTTGAAATACAGCATCTGGTGAATGTTAACATACCTGGTCACCCATGTGCAGAAGACACACAGCAGCTCCACTTTAGTTTTGACTTTTGTTTGTGAAGGCCCAGTGAGGCATGAAATACCCAGTAGCTATCTGCCAAGAGTGCTGCAGATTCTTTCTTCAGTGTTTTCTCCAAAACAAGTTATTCCTTGGCAAGAATTATTCATAGAATCAGAAATTTTAGACTAGGAGGAATATTCTGAATCTGCTAATTAATTCTTATCTTTCAGGTTGAGAAAATGACTTGTCCAAATTGGCATAACTAATTTGCAGTGGAGTTGAGATTAAAATACAGATTTCTAGTCTAGTATTTTGTTTACTGTATCACATTATGTATCTTCAGAAGAGAAAAAGGAAAATCCTTTGAGAGAAAACACTAATGGCTTTCTCAGCTTACTGTGTGACTGTGGGCTTGCCTCAACTTCCTCGTTTACTAAACGAGATCCTATTACTAAATAGTAATAGCACCTACCTCATAGGGGCTTGGTGTTAGGATGAGACAAGGCTGAATGTAAAGCAAGTAGACTGTGCCCTGCACTAGTAAGTGTTATATAAACATTGGCTATTATCACCTTAATAGGTAGCTTTCAAAAATGCTTGTACCTAATTGAGGAATTATAAATATATGAGTTCTTCCTTCAAAGTATCAAAATATTTTCTTTTGCTTGTACTTTGTGAAATTTAGCCCTCATTTAATAAAACACAGTTAAAAAACAAACAAACAAATTCTCTGCCTTCATAGAAGCTTAATTTCTTCTGTGTATCTGCTACTTAGCAAAAAGAAGGGGAGAAAGAGCATTGGGGTTTCTGTATTGTCAAAGTACTTACCTTTCATCTTCTCCAGCCTTCACAAAGAGCATTCAAATGGGTATAATGTCCTAGGTTTTTGTGGCTTTGATTGTTAACAACCATTCATCAGCAAAAAAGCCAAAGCAAACAGAAAACAAACAAACAACAAAAAAATAGAAAAAAAAAGAAAAAAAGACAGCACATTTTGTGAGCAATAGATAACAACAATGACAGTCCCTACTGCAGGTGCTCAGCTGACTGCAAAAACAGTCATTCCATGTTCCCTGAAGTCTTAGTGCCTAGGTAACTAATATGCATCATGCTCACCCACAAATACCAAATGATTCTAAAGTCTTAAAACCACCAAAGAAAAAATGCTTAGTGTAGGTTAGAGAGGACATTCCATCCTTAAATTTGATAACTTTTCTCTTAAAATTTTTTGTTTTAATCTGAAATTTGCATAAAGCATCTACTTATTCTATTAATGAGAATATTCAATTGGACAGAACATCTTGTTCCTCAACTCTTAGTTGCTTTTGTAGATTGTTGTCACTTATTGTAGATGTCTATTGCTTTAGAATCCAAAAATCAGGATGGTGAATATAATACAGTTATAAGAAAGAAACAAAAAGATACCTCTTGGGTTAGGTGATAGCATAAATATCAGTAGTCTTCAGGTTATTTATGGTTGTGTCAAAAACACTCCAGGCCTGACTGTGGTGGTGCAGCTGTACCACAACATTTCATTGCCATGGGGGTTCAGTTCCCAGCTCAACGTGTATATTCAGGAGTGTGTGCACTTTGCCTGTGAGCCTGTCTGGCTGGCATAGGCTGGGGGAAGGATCACAGCATGAAAACCTGTTAAGGGTGCCTCTCTTTCCTTGTTCTCTCTTTCTTGAAATAAATAAATAAATCCTTTATTTTTTTTTAATAGATACTCCAAAACTTAGTGGCTTACACAATACCAATTGTCTTACTATTTCTTATTATCCCAGGGATTGACTGGCCTCAGCCAGGCAGCTCTTCCTCAGGGTCTTATGTGATTATAGTCCTCTTCATATCATAGGTGGGACTGGAGCCATCCCAAAGGCTTCCTCGCTCAATATTTGTGGCTTCTGATGCTAAGACTTCAACTGGGGCTGAGGCTGTAACATCTACACATAATTTCTTCACAGCATGGTGGCTAGGTCCTAGGACTGTGTTTCCCAAGAGGACCCATTGGTGGAAGCTGCTGTCACCTTTTATAATATGATCTAGTCTCAGAAGTCACATAACATTACTTCCACTAACATCACAGACCTTACCCAGATTCTAAGGGAGGAAATAGACATCTCCACCTTTCAGTGGTATGATGTCAAAGAATTCATGAATTCTTTTAAATGGTCAGATTTTTTTTTCCCCTTTTTTTGGAGAACTTTTTGCTATAGGGCACATGGGCTCACCAGAAAGACAGAGAGAGAGAGGGAAAGACAGAAAGTGAGAAATCACCCCCTAGGGGGCATGGCCATGCCTCATTCCCTTCTCTAGCCTCCTCGTAGGATCTTGGGCATGCACGCATACCCGCCCGGTGTGAGTTTAAGCCACCAGATCTGGTACTCGAAATATGGTCGACTACATAGGAGTCCAGTGACATAGCCATTACACTAACTGCTAGGTCATTTTCTTTTTCTAGTAAGTTCTTTAAATTTTCTTCTTTTCCATTACTATTAATACTTCTATAACTAAGGCCATTGCTATCAGGCACCAGACTTTCAGCTATCCTCTATATGGAAGCTACAGTGAGGTTACCAAAAAAAAGTTTGCCCTTTACCCTGTTCAAAACCTCCTGAGGCCTCCTTGTATCCCTCTAGATAAAGCTTAGAATCTACCATGGTTTGGAAGGCCTTTCGCAATCTGGCCCAGTTTCACGCATCCAATCCCACTCTGTGCTACCCTTCCCTCATTGACTGGTTGGTTCCTATTCATAGTCCAGGTCACACACAGTGTAGACATATGTTTATCTGGGAAAACTTTCTAGACCCCCCCCCTTGAGTCCTGGAAGGATGAGCTCCCCAAGTGGCCCTGTACTTTATTTACCAAAGCAGTTAACATGCTCCTGTCATTGCTTGTTTTCTGTTCTTCACTAGATTTGAGTACCCTGTCTATCCCATTCTCTTGCATTTGCCCACTACCTAGCTCAGAGAATTAATGATTACTAACTCAATAACTCCTTTTTTAAAGTTGTTTTTTTGGTTTCATTTGTCTTTTTTATTTTTTAATTTTTTTTTGGCTATATGGGTACCCACTGGAGAAAGAGAGAGAGAGAGAGATCTCCCTGGGGGATGGCCACACCACAATCCCTTCTCCAGTCTCTTGAAATTCTGGGCATGCACATACACCACCTGGTATATTTTTCAAGCTACTGGGTCTGGGACTCAAACTGCACAGTGGTCATGTGGGATCTAGCTGCCTTAACCTCCACACCACCTGATGGCCCCTCAATAACTCTTTAAAACTATATCATTTAATGATAGTGGTGGTCATCATCAACCCCTGTGCATAGCTTTTCCTCTCCAGTGCTGTTCACTCAGTTCCAAACACTCCACAATTAGACTTAACTTCAAGCTTTTGCTCAGCCAATTATATATCCTTTTCTCATCCGACCCAAAATATTCTTTCTCCATTCATCCCGTTCTGTTTTTATATGACACCTTTTCTAAGAGATGTTCTCAAGCTGTTTAACCCACATAGATTCTCCATTCATTAACCAAATGAATACTGAGCATCTGTAAAGGATAAAGCTCTTTGAAAGTCTCTTAAAATGCCCCAAGTAAATGTCAGACCAGGTTAACCCTAAGAACCTTTTGGCTTAGTCATTAGCACATTGGTTCTGTAGAAATTCTCTACAGAGTGATCAAAATCCTACTGAAGAATAGATGTGACCGTGAAGTAGACCAATCGTAGGCAATCTTACTGGTAGTTTTGTTTTGCTGAGGATGATTGCAAAGGTAAATACAAACTTTTAATCAATTCGTAACGAGTATTATTGGGAAATTACAGAGGTAAGGTAAAGATGTACCTGCTATAATTCAGGTAGGCGAAAACCATTGATTTCTCTATATCTTCATAAATGGACTAAAATTTCTTATGAATGCTGGTTATATTGAGAACCCAAGAGTGAAAATCATGGGAGAGTTGAACTTGCTTGAAGAATATTTTAGTGTTTGATTTCTTTGAGGCAAAAATACTCAATCTTTTTGGATATTTTCTTTTTATCTCTATTTACACCCAAGATGATTGCTGAGTATAAAGCTATGGCTCTCAAATTTTAGCATGCATCAGAATTACCTGGAGAGCTTGTTAAACTAAAAATGGGCTCCACCCCCAGTATTTCCAATTCCATACATCTGAGGTAGGGCCCAAACATTTTTATTACTAATAAATTTTCAAGTGATTGCTGTTGCAAGTCTGGGCAACACATTTTAAGAACAACTGGAAAAAAATGTATCTTTTTTGTGGATGATTTCTTAGTCCATTTTTGTGTTGTAAACACATACCTGAGCCTGAGTGATTTTATAAAGAAGATAAAAATAATTTGTTTATACAACTCATGATTCTGGTGGCTATGAAGTCCAGAGTCCTAAGCCATGTCATCACTGAAAAAAATCACAGTGGAGAGCAGGCACTTGCAGAGAAAAAACAAGCAGCTTGCTCTCTTTTATAGCTACCAACTCTCACAAAAACCAACCTCTTCTCACAAAATCTAAAACTCACTGGATGCAGAGACATCATTAATCTATTCACAAGTGTCACCTCCATGATGCAGTAACCATGAACTAATCACCACCCACTAGGCTTCTCTGTGGGACTCCATGAAAGAAGTAAGTTTTTACAAGGGTAGGCTTCATACATTGTGTTCTTCTCCTCCTTCCCTCTTCATTCTATCTCCCTAAGACCCAGCTGCTAGCCCGACTAGGCCTTGTGAACACCTCATGACCATTCACTTATCTCATGGAATCAGCCTGTGGCTGGAGCATTTCAGAGGTGCGCGTCCCTCTGCATGTCAACTTCCCAGATCAGAGGCACTAAATTAATATACAAGCCCTGGCAACTCTGCTAAATGATCACTTGACCATTGTCATCCTCAAACAATAGAAGTAAGAACCAGATTCCTGCCTCCCTGCCTTGTAGACAGAGAGTCTGTGTGGCTCTTACAGGCGAGGTATGTACTCTCTGATCTGTAACCTGTACATAAGCCTGTGCTCATGGCAGCATGGACCATTCTCCACCCGGCCTTCAGCAGAGCTTCATATCCTAGTAAGTAAACCTTATCTTTCCCTGCTGGACCTCTGGATGCGTTCTTTGGGATCATTAAACATTATAGACAAGCCTTCTCAGCTTTGGAGCTTCCCCCTCACATTCACATAATCCCTTTACAATACAGTCAACATAGTCAAGTGCCAAAGCATGAATTTCTGGGAGACACCCTCAAATCGTAGCAGATAGGAAGCTTGAGTTTCAGATTCATTCTCTGGGTCCTTTCTGGACCCAGTTGTGAGGCAGGGGAGAAGTGAGAACTCTGAACTTTCTCTGGATCCTGAGCAAGTATCTGCCAATGTGGCAGTGTGGGTCCTATCAGGCCGTAAAGGTCATGCTGGCACCCGCTGCTAAGGTCCACAGCCTGGGCCACCTGCCCATACTCGTAAAGACCCTCACTCAGCTGTTGCCTCACGCCGATTCCGAGCTCCCCACTGCATTCCTTGGATTAGGAATCTCAGTGCCTCATGATCTAAGAGCAATGAAAGATGTATCCATTTACTATTTTCAAATATGTGTGAACAAAGAAATCCATGCAAACCAAGACAACATATGTATGGCATAACTGCACAGGGCTTGACTAACCCACAGTTCAAATATACTTCATAACATTTCCATCTACAAGTTTGACTTACACGAGTTAAACTAAGTAGATAAAATGGCTATTAAAAATTCTCAACAATGGGAACAGCAGATGGCATAGTGGTTACATCACTGGACTCCCACATGGTCAACTACAGTTCAAGTCCTGGAACCAGTGGCTTGAAACTCACATCGGAGCATGTGCCTGTGTGCTCAAGATCCCTGGAGGAGAACAGAGGAGGAGGGATTGTGGTGTGGCCATCTCTGGGCGGGGGGTGGGGGAGGTATTTCTCACTTTACCTTTCACTGTCCCTGTCTCTCTCTCTCATTCTCTCTCTCGTAAACATACATACCCTAAGACAAAACCTTCTAATTAAAAAATAACAAAACAAAACAGAAGGCAAAAATAATGATCAATAAAATTTGACATGTACAAAAAAACTATATCCTTAATCTCAGTATTGTAAAATTGATTTCAGTAAAAATAATTTAAGAAAGTAAAATTAAAATAGCTTGACTGTAATACATGGAAAATGAATCAAGGAATTAAAGAGGTTTAACAATCATTAGCTCAAAATGTATCTTCTCAAAAAATTGATTGCTATTGGTATAATTTTGACCAAAATACATTTTATTCATTAACATGGAATCTATGTTGAGGATTTTATTTCATCCCCGAAAAGAGGATTTTTAAAATGCCCTTTATCCAGGAGTGGTGGTACACATTTATAGTCCCAGATAATTAGGAGTCAAGTCACAGAATCTCAAGTTCAAGGCAAGTCTGGGCAACATAGAGAGAGAGAGAGATCTTGTCTCTTAAAAAAGCAAAAACAAAATTAAAACAAAACAAAACAAAACTCTTCTTTTGGAGCTTGCATTTTGCAAAGGAACAGACATTAAATGAATAACTGGACAAATGGCCGCATAATTACAGTCAGGATAAGTGCTCAGTTCAGTGTATTACACCAGTGGCATAAACACAGATAACACACATGCATGCATAATGAGAGGAAGACCACTGGTCTTTCGTAGCACCAGTTCCTATGTTACTCATTTTCCAGGTCAAGTATGTTGCCTTGCATTGTTGCAGAACGTTTCCTCCCAAAGTTGATCTAGTTTCTCCTGAAGGATAAAGAAGTCTATATCTCTGTTGCGTTGTATGATCCCAAAGTCCTTTGTGGCACAGTACTATAGTATAATGAGACCTTATTTTTAAAGAATTATTTAATTTTACTTATTCATTCATTCATTTATTTTAATTTGACCAGAGTGGGACAGAGCAAGAGCAAGAGAGAGAGAAGGAAAATGAGAAAGCAAGCCACCAGGTCCAGGACTCAAACCATGGTTGGCTATGTGGGAGTCCAGCACCCTTAACCACCACGCCACCTGCCAGCCCCAAGACCTTAATATATTTTTCAAAGAATTAATAAATGCAGATTTTATTTAATAAGTTAATATGTACAGCTTGCCATGGTGTGCTTCAAGTATTTCACAACTTTTTTATTACCTAGTTGCTATTTCTATATTGGTTTTACGTATGATAAAGCCAAGATGTAGGGAAGTGGAATGACTCATTTGTGCTGGGGACCTGGGTGACTAGTGCATTTGTATACTGGACCAGAGCCCCCTATCTTGCAATTCTGAATCCATGGGGGTTTCTCCAATGGTTTCAAGCACTCAGCTACTCAGAAAGAAGTGATCTGGAGAGGTGTAGAAAGAATGGGGAGTAGGCAGGAGAGTTCCAGGTGAAACTTCCAAGCTGCTTATAAAAGAGGATCGAGTGCTGCCAACAGCGCTGCCCACTTGCCGACCTTGTTGAATTGCCCTTCTTTCAAAGGCCGTGCCTCCAAGGACTTTAGAGACAGCATTGCCACAGCAATTAAAGATGGGGTTGGAGAAGGATGCCCCAGAGGGGAAGACAAGAACTGCTGTTCATTCATTCATTTATTTTAATTTGACCAGAGTGGGACAGAGCAAGAGCAAGAGAGAGAGAAGGAAAATGAGAAAGCAAGCCACCAGGTCCAGGACTCAAACCATGGTTGGCTATGTGGGAGTCCAGCACCCTTAACCACCACGCCACCTGCCAGCCCCAAGACCTTAATATATTTTTCAAAGAATTAATAAATGCAGATTTTATTTAATAAGTTAATATGTACAGCTTGCCATGGTGTGCTTCAAGTATTTCACAACTTTTTTATTACCTAGTTGCTATTTCTATATTGGTTTTACGTATGATAAAGCCAAGATGTAGGGAAGTGGAATGACTCATTTGTGCTGGGGACCTGGGTGACTAGTGCATTTGTATACTGGACCAGAGCCCCCTATCTTGCAATTCTGAATCCATGGGGGTTTCTCCAATGGTTTCAAGCACTCAGCTACTCAGAAAGAAGTGATCTGGAGAGGTGTAGAAAGAATGGGGAGTAGGCAGGAGAGTTCCAGGTGAAACTTCCAAGCTGCTTATAAAAGAGGATCGAGTGCTGCCAACAGCGCTGCCCACTTGCCGACCTTGTTGAATTGCCCTTCTTTCAAAGGCCGTGCCTCCAAGGACTTTAGAGACAGCATTGCCACAGCAATTAAAGATGGGGTTGGAGAAGGATGCCCCAGAGGGGAAGACAAGAACTGCTGACTTGCCGGCTAATCACTACCCTGTAGCCAAATGCTCCAAAGCTGGCCACTTCAGCCTAGGAGAGGAAAACCTCATTTAATCAGGCTCTGAGAAGAGAAAGAGCCAGGGGCCTCTGAGTTGGCCTGCAAGGCATCATGGTGTGCATCACAGCCTGCCTGGAAAGGCATTGTCGGATTAGAATGATGCTTTGTAAATCCCTCCTCTTCCCTGACTCCTTTTCCTGCCTTAAGTCAGCCCACTTTGCTCACCCAGAAGAGCCCAGCATCACTCTGCCTCTTAATCCCCCAAATCTCCCTCACTCTCAGGCAGCAAGATCATCCTATTGAATTACAAGTGACATCACAAAGGAAGGCATAACCCCGCAGTGACTGCCCTACAGCTCGATTTGATTTTGAACCCACAAATGCAGGTCACAGTCCTGAGGGCTAAGCTGCTGCCCCTGCTCTGTATCCAAGAGCACCCCAGAGGACACGTTCTGCAGCCAGTAAGTTCAAGAGGACTAAGGTGACCTTCAGTTTCATAGCTAGAACTGAGTGGATTGACGTCGGGGAGTGTGAAGATTGTGTTCTAGTTATAGCTGATGGCAAGATGGCTGCATGTCTGACCAAAGAGAATTGGGCATGAAGGCTGCCCTATGAGAAGCCGGAGAGAACCAAGCAATTCAGCGTGAGGCTTTGGAGCCAAAAGGTTTATCTTCTATAAAAAAACTAGAGGGAGTGGAGCAACTGTCATTTCCATTTAGATTAGCATAATTGTTTCTTTGACATGTTGCTGCTCAGGTGACTGGGAATTCAACAACAGAACTCATGTTCATAAATGAAAAAAAAATACAGAAAAAAATAGCTAACACTTAGTAAGACATTTATTGGACCCTGTGCAAAGTACATTGCATACATTATCTTATTTAACTCTTGAGGAAAATCCCATTAGATACAACTACCCCATTTCCCACATAAAAAAACTGAAGCTCAGGGACCAGCAGTTAGCGTAGTGGCTATGTCGCTGGACTCCCATGTAGTCAACTGCGGTTCGAGTCCTGGACCCGATGGCTTAAACTCACGCCAGGTGCATGTGCATGCGTGCCCAAGATCCCAAGAGGAGATCTTGGGCTTTCTGTCTCTGTCACTCTCTATTTTTCTAGTGAGCACATGTTCCCTATAACAAAAACTTCTCAAAAAAAAAAAAAAAAGTAAAATACTGACATTCAGAGAGGTTATGTGCCCATGGTGGTAACACTAAGGAGTAAACAGTGCAGTTTTTGAACCCAGGCAGTCTTATTCCAGAGCTCTTGTTTTTAGTCCACCTCTATATCGCCTGCCACATGGTGGCTGTGTGTGTGTGTATGTGTGTGGGTGTCTACTTTCGATGATCCTTGGCGAGCTCATTCTTTTGCTCTTACTAGCATACAACTAAAGAAGTTAGAATAGACAGCAGAGGGCGCCCAGAGTCACTATTTTTGAAAGGTACTAGTTTTCAAAAGCATCTTCCATTTCTGGAATTCGAAGAGAACAGAACTGGACAAATAACCACGTGATAGCAACTAGATGTTTAACCCTTACAGATGCACACTGAAGACTACACAAAAAACGGTGTCAGTAGGTAGACTTTAGGGGAGATCTAAAATACTGCTCTCAGGTTAAGAATTCTCCAATGCTGAAAGATATTTTTAAGAGAGAAAATAGTAGGCAGAAAGCATACCAGCACAAGTATAATGTATACACACACACAAACTGTTTCACGAGAAAGCATCCAACTCATTTGAAAAAAAGAAGGATAGTCATTTGTCTCACCTGGAAAAGAGTTTTCTCCTAGATTTAAAAGACAAATAACCCACAATTAACTGAAGCTTTGTTTACCAAAATTACATTAGTATTGAGAAAATTGAAAATAAAATAGGCTGTTCATTGTTTTGATTGTCTCTCTACCCTACGAAATTCATCAGATGATGGTCAAACCAACTCTCTTCCTGCCATCATCAAGCATGCCCTAACTGTGAGAACTTTCTCCATTTCAGTGAGGAAAAGGTTAGTATCCTGTGTATTTATCACTATTTGTAGGAATAGGTCAAGATCAAGGTTCCATTATTATGAACCTTTAAAATATATTGAGACTTCACAGGATAGTAATCATAATGAGATTGGAATTGGGATTTTGTTCAAAGACATAGCCAACCTTAGAAAGAAGAAAAAAGAACGTGCCCTTGCTCAAGACCCCTTGCTCACGAGTATTCAATAAGGAAATCTTGAGAGCCACTGAAGTACCTGGAGGAGACTCCTAGGACAACCAGACAGCCCACAACAACTGATGGGGTAAAAGAAACAAATGGCTGAACCCTCTAAACATGGCCCACCAGGTCAGTATGGCTTGGCCACACCAGGTCAGAGATAAAAAAGTTCTGAAAGGAAGGCTTAGGGAAAATCCTATAGTAGATGGTATTCTTTACAGGTTTTTCTATGATTTATCTCACTTATAAAATAAAAAAAGAAAAGAAAGAAAAAACCCAAAAACCTGATCAATGGCCATTTGGTCAAATCTGTAGGAATTGGGAATTGAGTGGCCATGATCCTTTTTTTTTTTTCTTTTTAATTTTGCCAGAGGCTGCCAGAGAGAGACAGAGAGGAGAAGAAAGCACCCCGCCATGGGGAATGGTCATGCTGCAATCCCTTTTCCTCCATGCTGTCAGGATTCCGGTTATGCCTGGATGCATGCTCCACATATTTCCCAAGCTGTAGGTCTGAGACTTAAACTGTGGGGTTGGCGGCCATGTGGGATCTAGCTGCCTTCACCACCAGACCATGAAGCCAGCCCAGGTGACCACAATGAGGCCTCTCTTCAATGGATGAAGAAGGCTTGTATCCCTTTTCAGTGTTAGTAGTAGACAGGGCCCTATGAAGATAATGTTCCATGCAGGAACCATACAAGAAGTGATATCATGATGGCATGAGGCCTGCTTTGCAAAAACTAGAAATGAGAAGCCTACTCAGGCAAAGTCTGTCTTGACAAAATAGAGAGCTGGGTAGTAAGGCAGTGAACCAGCTAGTATGGATGGCAGTCGTGGACTCCGATACTCTAGCATGTCACAGTTTTAGCTGCTCCATTAGAGTCAAAATATTAAAATATTAAGCACTACCGGTCTGGCTTTGTTCTATAGAGTGCTCAGGTTGGATTTTAAAAATCTCTTTTTCTTCTCCAAAGTATTAAAATGCCACATTTCACTTTGGAAGTGTAGACATCGGATTTTAAAAATCTCTTTTTCTTCTCCGAGGTATTATAATTCCACATTTCACTTTGGAAGTGTAGACACGATTTTTAAGTTATCAACTGTTTATTGAAATCATTTTATATACAAAACACCTGGAGAGATGTAGGGTTGGAGAGGGAGACAAAGACAAGTAGCACATGGATACCTTAAGCAACAAATTACCTCCATTTTAAAGGCTTTAAGACCAAAATTTCTGAGATGAGAGTTCCTATGCCTTTGACTTGAAGTGTTGGCAAGAAAACTGGGCAACTGGTGTGTTGGACACAATTTTGCCTCTGTCAATTTCAATAAAATAATGTCTTAGGATTTTTTTTTCCTCCTTGAATTCTACTTCCTCTTTCTTCTTTCTCTGTTCTTCTATTTTGTGTCTTCCCCCATCATTTTTTTTAATGCTTCTCCCTTTCCAAAAAACGTATTTTAGGTCCCCTTTTCTGATTCTTTGGTGACGGAGTTTGGCTTCCTGTATTCTCATTCTGTCACTCACTGACTCCGAGTAGAGGGTGCTTTACGTGAACTTAGGAAAAACTAGAGGCATAAAACTCTGACTTTGAGAATAAAGATCTGAATAGGCCAATTTGAGAAAAGCAATCACTAAGCCTGAAAACCATTTTCTTGGGAACCAGCAGTTAGCGTAATGTCTATGTCACTGGACTCCCACGTAGTCGACCACAGTTCGTGTCCCGGACCCGGTGGCTTAAAACTCACGCCGGGCGCGTGTGCGTGCGTGCCCAAGATCCCGAGAGGAGAATGGAGGAGAAGGGATTGCGGCGTGACCATCCCCCCTGGGGGGTGATTTCTTGCTTTCTGTCTCTATGTCTCTCTCTGTCTGTCTGGCGAGTGCACGCGCCCTACAGTGAAAATCTCTCAAAAAAAAACAAAAACATTTTCTTCACCAGCTATCCTGAGACCATCCCCTGCAGAAAGGTAGCAAGGCCTCTTGGAGCTGTCCATCTGCTACCCAGATAGTTCTTGCGTGCCCAGCATCTGGCATAGCCTTTGATGTAAGGCATGGGAGAGATTTACCACTATGACCATCTTTCACTGTGACACAGATACATTTCAACTTTTTTTGGTTTGTTCAACAAACACTATTAATAAGCATTCATTTTGCCCAGAAAACCTAGAAGACAAATTAAAAATAGCAAAATGTATTGGCCAATTTAACATTTTCAGGTCTAATAATATTTTCTAACAAGCCTGAACTTCAGAACTAAGTGTAAAGCCCAATTTTAAGATTACATCTTTTATTCTCTACTTCTAGATTAGTAGGTGCTTATGACCACAAAATTAATAATGTTATCCCAACACTTGCATCTTTGCTTTTTAATCTTTTTTAAGTTTGTTTCTCACAAGAGCAAGAGATAGAGAGACTGAGAGATACAGAGAGAGAGAGAGACCCAAACAGAGTCTGGATGCCCCAATCCATCCCCAGCTTCAGCCAACTTTGGGTCATGGCATGTGTGTGTCTAGGGTACTCAGGGAGGTCACTGGATGTGAACCCAGAACCTTTCCATGTGGATTAGCCTCACAGAACAATGCCTTTTACCACAACCCAGTCCCCCAACACTTTTATTTTTATTGCTTTAAGTTAAATCAACCAAGTGCATTTGTTTATAGCAACTAGGAGAAGAATGTTTTATTTTTAGTTTGTTTGTTTTGGAGATTTTTGCTATAGGGCACATGCCCTCACTGGAGAGACAGAGAGACAGAAAATGAAAAGTCACCCTTTAGGGGGGATGGCCATGCCAGAATCCCTTCTCCTCCATTCTCCTCTGGGGATTTTAGGCATGCATGGACATGTGCCCTGAATGAGTTTCAAGCCACTGGGTCCAGGACTCAAACCATGGTAGACCACATGGGCAGCACCCCAATTACTATTTCATCTACCAGCCCTGAGAAGAAAATTTTTAAGTTAATGCCATTCACTCTTCTTAAAATTGACAAGTGAATAGTAGATAATCAATAAAAGCTCTGGGTTAGAAGTTAAAGATTGTGTGTACATGAGATCTGGGAGGACTGTACAGCTAATTAGGACAACAACGGGAAAAGAATGAACCACACTGTTTATTATGACTAATGCGTTAGCACTTCTAGGTAAAGTCCACACTGCTTGGAAAGCACTGCCACATCCCGGGTGTCAAAACCTCCAAAAGCACATTAGGAAAGTGAAAGATGTTGGTTCATGATAAGTTTACCAAGAGTTATTTTTGAAGCCTTGTGGTGATTTATCTTTGATACCTAAAGATGATAATGAAATATCTAATTTTTCTCTTTGGTTATTATATCCTCATCTAAAATAGTAAGAAAAAAAAAAAAAGAAGACGACCAATAACAAAGAGTGAGGCCACCACTGGATTTGTGGCAGTCAATTGCAGTAGTATCACATCAAGACTGTAAAGAAATAGACCCCCTGGGGCTAGCAGGTGGCACAGTGGTAAGGTGTTGGATTCCCACATGGCTGACTGCAGTTAGAGTCCTGGACCTGATGGCTTGCCTTCTCACTTTCCCTCTCTCTCTCTCTTTCTGGTCAAATTTTTAAAATAACAATAATAACCAATAAAATAAATAATTATTTTTTAAAAAGAGAAAGAAATAAATACACTGACATGACAATAGCACAGCGATGAAGCCTAAGCCTTCATTTTACAGTTCCCACTGTTTCTGGCTGTAGTGACTCAGATTTAGGACTTTAACCTGCATGTACATGTGTGAGAGTGCTTTCCTGGCAACCTGTAGTTTAACAAAGAACAGGAAATGAAAACCATCGCTGTTGCCACAAGGTCCCTTTTACATGACTTTTCATAACGTAGAGAGAGATCTTTACTGCTAACTCTCTGCCCTCTTTTCCTGTCTATCCTGCTCTGTACAACCTCAAAATGAAGAAGGAGTACTGTCCTAGTGGTAAAAGGTCTCAAGAGTTGACTGGTATTCCTTTCAGGGGAAAAGGAAGGGGCAACTTTAAGACTAAATGAATGCCTTCTCAGGTGCCCTGGAGCACTGACCTAGAGTCCCCCAAACTACTGCCTTAATGTCAATTTCTTACCCACTAAACATATGAAAGTCTCAAGAATACCTTTCTCTCCCTTTATTTAAATAGAGCAGGGATATAACTGCTCAAGAGTGAGAGGAATACCCTCCATGAGGTCTTAATACACTGAGATCCCCTTCCTCCAACCCTCCGGCCCATTGGATCCTGGGCACTCATGTGGTACCAGCATGTTTCAGGCTAATTGAGCCAGAGGTTTGAATGACAGTTACTATGCGCGATCCAGCTTCTCTCTCTCTCGCTCTCTTTTTCAGTTTTTCAAATGACTTGACTTTATTCCTTCAACCATGATAATATAATATCCAAATTTTGTCTTCACTGGCAGGTCTGCAAACACAGGCTTATCTGTCCTAGTGACAGGCAAGGCAAATGCTGCTTCTTGAAATGGTCCCACCATGGACCCTTGGGTCACCCAACCCAAGTCACTCCCTTGCCTGGCTTTACCTTCACTGTATTGTGTGGCCACTTCATTGAATCTCATTCCAGACTAACTTTTCCATGACTTCCAAAATTTTACTATGTTGTTTTTTTTTTGCATAGTATGTGCCTGACCTTTATTGCATTGCCACCACCTTTGAGACCCTGAAACTTCTTGTCAGTAATATCACTCCCAGATGCTGCTCCCCACTACCCTCCTTTTTCAGAACCACTTTTTCCTTCAGGTGGCATCTTCAAGACTCGCCAATGAACATTCAACTACTATGGTGTCGTACAAAGCCCTGGAATCTAGTGTCTCTTGAGCAGCTCATTACTGCTGTGCCATGGAAAGGACTCTCAAGAATACCTTTGATTGGAGTTTCTTAAGTATTTATGACCAAGGCCTGTGATGTACAGCTGTGCAAATTATACCCCAACCAAGGGCAGATGACAGGGGTGGGAGTCAGAGGAGGGCAGAGGCTACATCAAAGCTGCATCTTCCAATAGGAAGAGGTATCTTTACTAATCCATGCAAATTAGTGCACAAATGAGAGTGAAGACTGTGAAAAAATCCCTCAACCCCTTCTGCTTGATGCTGAAAACCTGGAACCTGACATTCTCTCTCTGAGAACCTCCATGGGCTTTGCTTCACACTGAGAACTCCAAAGTCCAAGCATTAATATGATCTGTTCCTACTGACCTCTCAAATCTCCAACTCTTCTCAGTCTCGCAATACTTGCATTATTTTTGCTACACAGGCCTTTAGGCAGTTCCTGGAAGACTCTCAGAACATTCC
>NW_006205575.1:514655-515700 GCF_000334495.1 Tupaia belangeri chinensis
ATTCCTGCTTCAAGGCCACTGTACTTGCTGCTCACTTAGCCTCATCTCTCACTTTATTCAGGTGTCTGGTGAAGGTCATTTTTTGAGAGGCCTTCCCTGACACCAACTCTGAATTGTACCTTCTCTCTTCTCTCTTCTCTTACTTTTAAAAGTATGTAGCATTTGTCACTCAAATTTTACAATTTTTTTTTCCTTAAAAGTAAAATGCACGAGAGAGAGAGAGAGAGAGAGAGAGAGAGCCTCACCCTCCACGGTCTATTACAACGCCACAATCTCCATTTGCCTACCCCATCAGAATTTAGGGAACACATGTCTGGTTTTTCAAGCCACCAGGACCAAGATTCGAACTACCATTGGCCATATGGGATCCAGCTTCCAATGCACTGTGCTTAACCACCGTGCAATGGGGCCAGTCCATCACTTGACTTTTATATTCATTTGTCTATTATTTGTCTTCTCTCTAGAAGAGTGGTTGGCAAACTCCAGACCATGGGCCAACCACCTTTACTGACTATTTTTATGAGTAAAGTTTTATCAGGATATAGCCACTCTTTGTTTACATATTATCTTTGGTGCTTCCACCCTACAACTGCAGAGTTGAATCACTGCAATGGAGACTCCATGGACCACCAAGCTGAAATTATTCATTATCTGGCCCTTTATAGAAATTTTGACCCCTGCTCTAGCACATAAGCCCTATGAGGGTAGGGACTTAGTACTTTTTTGTTCACTTCTGTATCTCCAGCACTCAGATATTGTCTGGTAATTAGTAGGGACTCAATAAATATTTATTAAATAATTTAACAAATGGTACAAATGAATAATCTACCCAAAAGGATCTAGAAAATTACTTTCTTTTATTTTTTTTTATTATTTATTTAAGAGGTTTTTGCCATAGGGCGCATGCGCTCGCCAGACAGAGAGAGAGACAGAGAGACAGAAAGCAAGAAATCACTCCCCAGGGGGGCTGGCCACACCGCAATCCCTTCTCCTCCATTCTCCTCTCGGGATCTGGGCACACACGCACATGCACCCAGCGTGTCCG
>NW_006205575.1:515722-517023 GCF_000334495.1 Tupaia belangeri chinensis
AAAAATTTCAGTGGGGCCATCCCCCCATCCCGGGGAGTTTTTTTTTTCTTCCTCTTTTTTTTTTTTTTTTTTAAAGAGCAGTTTTTGCTATAGGGTGTGTATACTCACCAGAGAGACAGAGAGACAGAAAATGAGAAATCACCCCCCCAGAGGGGATGGCCATGCCACATTCCCTTCTCCTCCATTCTCCTCTTGGGATCTTGGGCATGCATGCACGCACACATGCCTGGCATGAGTTTAAGCTGCCTGGCTGGGGACTCAAACTATGGTCAACTACGTGGGAGTCTAGCAATGTAACTGTTACACCATCCACTGATCCCCCAAATTACTTTCTTTATTGGTTCAGTTACCACAGGGTGAAAGCCAGAGAGAGGGAGGAGAAGGAGAAGGCACATCCAAAGGGGTGAGTCTGACCTTAATCCCCTCACCTCCATTTCTTTATCCTGTCAGGATTTTGTTCACATTGCGCATGTGCCAGTGTTTTTCAAGATACCAGGGCCTGGATTCAAATTGTGGTTGGCCATGTAGAATCTGGCTCTCTACTAGGCTACTAGGCTACAGAGCCAGCCTAAAAATTATTTTCATAATTTGGGAACCAGCAGTTAGTGTAATGGCTATGTTGCTGGATTCCCATGTAGTTGACCGCGGTTCGCGTCCCGGACCTGGTGGCTTAGAACTCACGCCGGGCGCGTGTGCGTGCGTGCCCAAGATCCCAAGAGGAGAAGGGAGGAGAAGGGATTGTGGGATGACCATCCCCCCTGGGGGGTGATTTCTCGCTTTCTGTCTCTATGTCTCTTTCTGTCTGTCTGGAGAGCACACGCACCCTATAGCGAAAAAACCTCTCCAAAAAAAATTATTTTCATAATTCAACAAATATTGAGCACCAAAGTGTGCCAGACATTGGACTTCATTCAGAGCCCACCATAATGATAAGGGATCCAACAAATTCAAAGGTGCTGTGAAGAATACCATGTCACAGGTACGTGCCAGGGGCTCAGAGAGCCCTAAAGAAAGCTAGCTGTCCAAGGCATCCACAGATGGTGACCTCTGGAATGAGTTTTTTAAGTAAAGAAAGGTGTAAGGGGCACTGCAGGAAGAGTGGAATGTGTGTCAGCCCAGAAGTAGGCAGCCACAGTTATCTGGGAGAGCAATGGATTTCTAGGTGTAGGAGAGGTATTTGAAGGGGATGGTTCATAATTACTTCATGAATTTGCATAATCATTCTCTTATTTCTGACTCTTACTCCCATGTTGTCACTTAAAATTTGAAGGAAAATGATTCTTCACAAGAAAAATACCTCT
>NW_006205575.1:517033-529472 GCF_000334495.1 Tupaia belangeri chinensis
GCTGAGGTCAGCAGACCCAACACATTTAAAGGATGCCTGGGATACATTTGATCAAGTTTTCTCATTTTCGGGTCTATTGACATTCTGGGCCAGATAATTCTTTGTGACAGGTGCTGCCCACATATTATAAGATACTTAGTAGCATCCTTGGTCTCTACCCATTGGATGCCAGTAGCACACCCCTTGTCAAGATGTCATGATAACCAAAAATGTGTCTAGACTTTGTCAAAATTCTACTAGAGGGTCAATCTCACCCCCTGTGTAGAACCACTACATAAGACTTTGATAGAAAACACAGCTGAACAACTTGAAGCTTAAATATGTTAATGCCTTGCAAATAATGATAGAGGGGGGATTTGCAAGCTGTACTTGAACCTCTGCTTTCTCAAGCTTCTTCTGCTCTTGAACAAAAGCTCCCTGTGTCACTTCATCTCCAGATGATCACCCAGCATGATTATGACAAGCACCACAGAATGTGAATAACGAACCTTTGCTACTTCTTTGCTGGGTTACCCAAGTGCTGTTTCTTTCCAGGACTCATGCAATCTGTGCTACATGGAAAAATGCTAAGTTAAATATGCACTAGGACAATAGAATTCTGTTCAGCAATATAAAAAGAACTAGTGTTGATAAATGCAACAACGTGGGTAAATCTCAATGGCCTCCTACCAAGGGCAGGAAGACAGTTTCGAAAGTTACATACTGTCTTATTCCGTTCACACGACTAAAAGAGAACAAACTATAGTGAGAATAGCTTAGTGATTACAAAGGGTTTGATGGGGGGAAGAGTGTGATGTAAAGGGGTGATGGAAATGTTACGTATCTGGATTCTTGTGGTGGTTACACAAATCCATGCATGCATTGAAACTCATGAAACAAGCAGCTGGGTGCTGGCACAGCAGTAATGCAATACTCTGTGAGACTGACCCACATAGGAAGGTTCCAGGTTTGCATCTCAAAAGTGCTGGGTGCATGTGCACCCACAATCTGGGGCCAGCTGAGATTGGGGATGGATCACAGCATGGCGATCCTGTGGGATGTGCCTATTTTTCTCTCTCTTTCTCTTGTTTGTAGAGTATACAAATGAAAAAAAAGACAAAAAAGAATTCATGAAACTGCACAGACACTCCCCCAAATAATTTACCTAGTTGTTAATTAAAGAGCAAAACAAAAAAGTAGTCCCTAAGAATATGATACATTTTTAATACTTGCCTGTATTCTTCCAAATACAATAAAGCATTTACAGCCATATTTCAAAAACAAAACAAACAAACAAACAAAAAACAAAGGCAACAAGACCTTGACCATTCATGGTAAGTGGAGTGCTCAGGAAGAGGAGAAAGTCAGTATTCTGGAACTTCATGAAGAGTTTTAGCTTCCTTGCTTCAATTCCTCTTTCACTTTCAACAGAACAAGGTGATCTTCACTTCTCAATCTAGGGTTACCAAATCTCACCCCAGAATTGTCTGCACCTCCTTGACCATAACAGAAAATGTCTGTAGAACTTGATGGATATTGGAACAGATTTGCCAGTGGAGTGTGGGGTGTACACAGGCCATAGCATTGTACCTGACACTCTTATGCAGCTGAAAAGGGTTCATAGAAGTGACCAGGGAGAGCCTAAGCAGTGAGTGGGGTTAGTTTCTCAAGGTTCCAGGCAAGAGAAAGAAAAGAACAAATAAAATGAAAGTGACTTGATTCTAAAGGAGATCAATATTATCCTCTGTGTATTGCAGATAAAAAGTATCACCAGATTGACATGTATATGAAATGATCAGCATTTCTGGGAGATTTTTTACTCTAAATAGCTGTGCTGCTGTTGGTGAGGACAGAGATCCAGAGTATGTATGGGAAGAAAGAGGGGACCTTTACCTGGAATTGTACCCTCTATGCAAGAATAAGAGAGTAAGAATATCCAGTGTTCCTCTTTGAGAAACTGCAGGCTGTGGTTTACATAGACTTGAAAGTGATATTCACGAGAAAAATATTGCTCACTTGCTTATGCAATAATGATAATAACGCACAGCATTTGATTGCATCAGATGCCTATTCAGAGAATATAATGAACGGCAACAGTAAGAATCATGAAAGGTCATCCATTAGTTTCCCTGAAAGCGATGCACAAAGCCCAGATAACATTACAAGTGCAAAGAGCATATTTATTTCTCTTCTTCCCATCCTCCAAGTTTTTCAGTAACATTACTTCAGACACACAGTGGAAGCATCTCTAAACTTGTTCAGAGGTAACTGAACATCCTCAGCCTAACATACATCAAACATCCACAGGAGCTGTTGGTTCTTTTTCTTCTTGGTTAAATGTACACTGTGACAATGAATTTAAAATTATAGCCCCTCAATATCTGTATGGTGCAAGGAGTGTGTTGGCAGAGGTAAGGGATGGGTTGCAAAGGAACTAGCCCATAACTATAGATCATTCAGGATATAGAGTTTTGAACTTTTCAGTAGCATTTTGCATCTTTTTCTTTGAAAAATATTTTTTCTTTATTCATGATAGAGTGCATATGTGCACACATGAGAGTGAGAGAAAGAGAAAGAAGCACCCTCGAGGTCCCGTCACAACACAACCCCCTTCCTCTAGTACATCCCACTGGACCTTGGGCACCAATACACATACCCAGTGTTCACTAGGCTGTCTGGGTCTGGGATTCAAACCTTGGTCACCATATGAGATTCAGTTTCTTTTAAGCAGTGTGTTTCTGCCACACCACAGCGCCAGCCCATTACATCTTTTATTTGATCCTCACTACCTCTCCTCATCTCCTCCCTGATCATCCTATAAAGACAAATTGTTTTACCTCCCATTTAACAGAAGCTCGAACCAAAGCATATGTAACTTAAGAGTTTGCCAGAGGTCATGCAGAAGGTTAATGGAAAAGCAGGGCCTAACCCTCAAACCTCCTGAATCTCGACCTCACAACTCCATTCACCAGACCATGTGGCAAAGTGACATCTGGCTTTACCAAACATAAGACCCAGAGCTAGGAGATGAAGATGGAAGTTTCCTATATGCTCTACAGGAATCATTTGGAACTCCACATTTCTACTCTAACCCTAAAGATAGAGTGAATTTCCCAAGAGATGGGTGTGAATGTCAGACGAGGTGTATGTGGAGGAGTGGGGCCTAACGAAGAACAATTGGAGAAGGACTACAGAGGGGTACATGGGATGGGGAGGTGTGGTGTTATCTGTTAAAGATATTTTCATCAACGGGTCTGGGGAGAAATGTGCAAAATAAAAATTTTTTAAAAAATATGCCTGACCCCTTATCTTAGACCATTTTTTGCTATTCTAATAAAATACCTAAGGCTATGTAATTTATTTAAAAAAGAAGAAAAAAGATTTATTTCTTACAGTTCTGGATGCTGGGAAGTCCAAGATCAAGGGGCTACATTCTGTGAGGGCCTTTGTTGCATCATAACATGGCAGAAGGCAACACATGACAAGAGAGCTCATGAATGAGGGCAAGAGGGGGACAAACTAACATTTATAAGAGAACCACTTCCATGGTAACCATACTAATCCTTTCATGAAGGCAGAGCCCTTAAGGTGAGAAGGTCTTCTTGATGCTACTTGCCACATTAAGTTTACAATCTATGAACTTTGGAGAACACATTCAAACCATGGCAGTTCTAAAGACTTATCTCAAGTATCACTCCTATTAGAAGACTTCTGACTTATTCCTGCCCACAAAAAATTGACTGCTCCCTTAGTTGAGCCCCACTATACCTTAAATACAGGCTACCTTTGAGCCCATAACTTTTCTGTATGCCTGAGGGTCTGGGTCTGGCTGTCTTATATTTTTAGATTCTAACACTGTGCCTGTCTAATTATAGGCACTCAATGCATGCTGAACAAAAACATGACCCGAACTTTATTCCTTAGAGGTACAAATAAAGAGAAAAATCTTAAGAAAACCACTTTTCCTCTCTAGGTCTCAGTTTCCTTATCTGCAAAAATGAAGATAATAAGAAAACAATAACCCTAGAGGTTTGTTGTATAGAAAGTAATTGGGAAGGTGCCTATCTCACAGTAAGCTCTCAATAGATGGCTATTTGTGGTAGCTTTCAACCAAGAGGGACCACAATGATTCAACGGTGCAGATATCAGAAGATAGTGGGTAGTGCCCTCCTACACTGAATAGAACTAATATATGTGACCAACAGGATATCAGAAAAATGCCAGTGTATGACTTCTGAGACTAGGTAAAAATATATATATTGAAGCTTCTGCCTTGCTCTCTTTTAGATTACTGAGAAGAGCTAAACACTATCATGAGGACACTTAAGCAGAAGAAGTTTATATAATGAGGAGAAATCCATGTAATGATGAGCTAGCCTTCTTTCCAACAGCCAGCCTCAAGTCATCATCCATGTGAGTGTGTCATCTAGATCCTCCAGCCCCAGTCAAACCTTCAGATAACTGCAGCCCTTGTTGAGATCTTGACCACAACTCCGTGAAAAGCCCTTCAGCCTGGTAAACCACTCCAGAAATTCTGATCTATGGAAACTGAGAAAATTGTTCATTACTCTTTTAAGCTGATAAGCTTGGGAATAACTAATTATGGAGCAATAAATAATACACTATTATTGCAACTGACTGTGTATCAAAAAGAGATGCCTCCTACATGGTCAGTTCTGGTTCTTGATAAATCTCCATTCGCAATAACTATAGGGCAAGACAGCTGGCTTGACCAAATTAAGACTCCCCTGCCCAAATCTGAGGATATAACTGAGGTAGTCATTCTCAGCAGTTTAGGATTTTCAGATCCAACTGACTAGAGTAAGGTGAGAAGGCTCTCTTTGTGCCATGTCAGACAAACTTCCCAAGGATATCACAGGACACCACACCCAATATTCTATTGTTACTGTGTCTGGCAGGTTATCTCTCCACATTGTGAGTCAATTCTGACCCCAACAACTAATGTTGGACTCCCCTCTCTGTCCCAGGCGCCAGCAAACTGCTCAGATTAGTCCCTGACTTGTGTTCACCTTCCAAGTCTTTCGTATCACAAAACATTGATGAAAATGATGACATTTTTAAAGTAGCCAATATTTGACTAAATACTGAGGGAAACTGTTTTTTTTTTGGGGGGGTGGTGGGGCTAACAGGCATTGGTAATATTCAAAATTTAGATGATGAGCATAGAGATATTTGGCTGAGTCATGTTGTTGTAACTTTGGCTCATGGTTGTGTTGCTATATAACTCAGCCCCCAGGTCCCCTCATTACCCCCGTCACTGTGACCTCCCTAGAGTCTTTGCCACTGCTTCTGAGTGTTCCATTTCTCAACAGTTGCTTTCATTTCTCACTGCTCTCCCTAATTTTCCTGCAGTCCCTGATCTGTTCTGTTCCTCTCAAAACTAGTGGAACTGGATCTAGAGCTCTAAACAGAAACAAATCCAGTTCTTTCAAGTAACCATACGTTATCTGACCCTTAAGTGACCACAGACTTCTAAGGCCCCACTAAGATAGCCTTTATGTAGAAATGTACATGTTCACTGGGCAGAAACACACAGCTTTTTGTTGCATCCAAAGCATTCCTTGACTGTGGAAAAACGTGTGTCTCTAAATGGGGAATATGAACAATGTCGTTTCTTCTTCACCTCAGTGAGCAAGTTTCCTCCTGGTTGGGGTACTCCCTCCTTCTGAGAGGTCTCTCTTTGTTCAAGAATCCCAAAGTTCTTCTCTGCTTTTTTCAGGAGTTTAAACACAAGTAGTCTGATAGATCTGTTGAGGCCAGTCTGCCTTGGTTCTCATAATTCACAGAGGTGCAAATACATCGATGGAATCTCACCATGACCTCCTCAGAGTTGAACTAGATACCAAATGGGACTGTGCACAAGACTTGCCTTCACCAACCATTCTATTGGATATACATGTACTATTTCTCAGAATTTTTACCTAAAACTCTAATATCCCTTATGTCCCCCAATCCAGTTATGATGGGACCTAGCACCCTAGCACAGGACATGGTGATTTTGTTGATAGGCCATTCTACGGTGTAGGTTTAAGGATCATTTAGCATCTGACCTTCATCTATGCATGAGAGCAAAGCCCTGTGAGTCAATACCAGAGCTGGCTCTTATATTCACACAGTTCCCTGAGCGCGTGGCCTTTTTATGAGTTCATGGGTATGATGAAACTAGTGGCCTCTGGGTAATGCAGGAGTTGATTTTAGCACTCAGCAGAGAAAACACTGAGTAGAGTGTTTCCTGGAGGTTTTTAATGGAATTTGAAATGCTAACAACATACCTCCACTTCGATGCAGTTTGTTGCAGCTGTAAAAGGTGATTTCTCTGTCACTAAACTTTCATGGAAAACTTATCCAGTGCTTGCTCACAGCATGCTGCCATACACATTGAGGGCAGCTAATTAAGGTTTTAAATTTGGTTTTATTACTACTTCATTGGGTGGAAGGGCTACCAGTTTAAATTTTATGCAGAGGATTTCTTCCTCTGGTTTTCTCAGAGCTGTGTGTTTTTCTTATTACTTCAAGTATATCAAGAAAGAGGGGCTCCAAACTTGACCTGAAGCAAAAGAAAAAGGAAGAGCAATCTGCTATCATTTTATTTATTGTTTGCTTGTTTGCCATAGGGCACATATGCTCACCAGAGAAGACAGAGAGAATAGAAGTGAGAAATCACTCCCTAGGGGGATGACCATGACTCAATCCCTTCTCCTCCACTCTCTTCTTGAGATTTTGGGCACACACGCACATGTGCCCAGCATGATTTTCAAGCCACCAGTTCTGGGACTCAAACCATGCAGTTGGCCATGTGGGATCCAGCCGCCCTAACCCTCTGCTTCCTGCCCACCACCCCCACCTTAATTTTTATCCACTGGATTTCCAGCAATATGATTACTGACTCCTGGGGCCCAAGAGTTAAATTCTCTCCCCTTCAGTTTTCCCATCAATATAACAGACATATTAAAATCCCTCAAAACGTGGCACTTAATATCTGCTAACGTAAGGACACGCTTCTGCACCCACACTGTTCATGTTATTACATGTTCAAATCATATAAATATCCTCGATTGCTGCAACATGCAGGGCAGAAAATAAAATTTTTGATTTCCACTCTTTTCAAGACAAATCCACAAGTCTTAGCCAAATTGCCTGTGACTTCTTGTAATTTCATGGTAATTTTACTATGGAAAAGAAAAAGGAGAAATAGAAGGTAATGTCCTAAGAACTTCTCCTTTATCTTAATCATCTATTTGTTCTCACACTTGAAGTGACAGGAACAGAGAGTGAGGATGGAAATGGTATGATTGATACACATACAAAATCTTACCGGTGGTTAAGACTTTCAGGGGAAATTCAGACCGCAGCCTCAGCTTCCCAGTACTTGCTACCCTTTGGAATAGTTCTGATTTTAAAAATCAAAAATGCAACATCGGAAGGCTTCAAATAGGATTTCTTATAAGAAAACAACATTTCTCTCTATCAGAGGTAATACTTATAGCCGAGCTCATTCCTACTGAGAGGACTGACAATTCCAAGCTCATGACTGTCACAGACAAGGTGAGGACAGAGAGGACTTGGAAAGGGGTCCTTGTTTGAGAAGATGAATTCAGTTGTAAAACACACCCCAAGATTACAGGAGCCCTCTGGAGTTACGCGTATTCAAATCACCTCTAGTCTTTTCTTATTCCAATCCATCTGACACCTGTCTCCAGACTAATCCTTCTAATCGAAACAGCTGTCTTAGAGGTTCCATGCCTTGCCACGCTTTTTCCAAAAACGTCAGTCACACTCTATTCTGACCTTTAGATTGTGCAAGAATTTGGATGTCCCTAATATTTCATCTCTCTCTATCCTCAACAAGAATCTGCCACTCCATTCAATAATCTTTGCACCACCTCCTATTTACCCGTCTCTATCTTTACCTGTGATATCTCCATTTTCTTCAGCTGATACCCACTCCACCCTCTTCTCAACCTCTTACTGTACGATAGAGTGTGATTGAGAATAAAGCAAGTTTAGGTTAAATTGTAGTTCTCTTACCTATTCATTGTGTATTGATGGCTAAGTCTTGTCTTCTTTGAACCTCAGCTCTTTCCATGAGAATGATCACATCAGGTTTATATTAGATACTTAGTAAAGGTTAACTCCTTTTTTTTTCTGTGCATGCTTCCAAGCCCCTTTGTCTCAGGTGAATGTATATCAGTATTCCTTAAAAATGACAGAACTTTAACAGTAAGAAATCAGCGAAATATTTTAGTGATAGAAAAATAAAATGTAGGTACTCTGAATATATACACTATAACACATCACAAACCATGAGGATTATTTCTTTCCAACAAAACATAGACTTCTTTCAAGGAGAAACCTGTGTTTTCTCAGAGCACTGGAGGAGGGGGTGCTCTTAGTTATTTACCTTCTGAGAACAGTCACAATAGTTTCCACCTGCTCTGAATACTTGGACCATCGTGGTAGAGGATGCCAAAAGGACTTGTAGAACTGCAATTCCTGTGCATACTTCCAAGCTCCTAAATCATCTAATAGGCCTTGGAATAGATTTACATGTGAGAACAAGGGTTAGGTGCAGTGCGGGAAGATTTCTTTCATTACAGCTGTCAACAAAGAATGGGCCAGGTCAGGAATGTAGAGACCACAAGACCTTCTCAGGACAAAGCTTAGGAGGCCAAGGCACATGGGTTCTTTCTCTGCCAGTGGCACAGTGAAATTGTAGCCCTAATGGAGTGGAACCCAATGCAAGCACTTGGAAAAGAGCCAACTTGTTCACAGATAGGAAACTTTAGCATTGCCATGACTCACAGATAACTGAGAGAGTTCCTAAACAACATATTTTTATAACTCTCAAGAAATTTACAAAAGATGCCAACAAACAGATTCAGTTCCATGACACTTGATGCTTAATTTAGGAAAAAGGACAGTGGAACAACAGTAGAATGTGATGCTCTACAGGAGAGTCCTGGGTTTGTGTTCTAAGACCTCCCTGAGTTTGCCATACATATGCATGTCCATGATCCAGGGCTTGCTAGAGCTGGGAATGGATCTCAGTATCAGGACTCTGTCGGAGGTGCTTGACTCTCTAGCTCTCTTACTTATGGAGGAAATAAACAAACATAAAAGAAAAAAAATTTTTAAAGGATATATTAAACTTGTTCATGATACTTCTGCCTGTTTTAAAGAAATTGTCCCATCAACACTCTTAATTTACCAGATAATTTGCCATCGGATAGAGTCCTCTTTGGCCACACCTGGTTGGTGCAGAGGTATACACCGGACCAAAGGGCAGCCAGTCCCTTAGGCTGCAGAGTAAGTATGACCTAAGTCCTGGTACAAAAAGATGAGCTGAGTCAATCATATTATCTGTCTTTCAAGAACTGGGACTAGGAAGCACTGAAGGGATGAGCTCATAGCAACAAGAGTAGAAACTGTAAGGATGCTGTGATGTTGTGAAATATATATTTGGTCTTTGTCCCAATTTTCTGGCCTACTGCTCTTAAAATATGTAAAATCTCTAAAGCGATGTGTTGTTTCTGTGCTAATGAGATGACTAGTCCTGGCAGCCTCTAAAGAGCTTCAGGATGGGGACTGGTCACTGGAAAGACCAAAGCAGAATTAGAAGGTTGAAACTTTTACAGCCTCAACTGCCCAGTCTTCAGGGAGGACTAAGGGGCTAAAAGTTGAGTTGATTAGTCATGGTCAGTGGTTTAACCAATCATGCCTATATAATGAAACTTCCATAAAAACCTAAAAAGACTGAGTTCAGAGAGTTTCCCTATAGCTCATCATCGAAGTCCTTAGAATGTGTGTGGTACATTCAGAGAAAACATGGAAGCTTCACACCCTTTCCCACATACTTAACTCTTTTCATCTCTTCATTGTATCCTTTGTGATATATTTTATTTATTTATTTATTCTTGCCAGGGCACATGTACTCACTAGAGACAGACCAAGACACAAAGAGGTAAAATGAGAAAGCATCCCCATGGAGCATGGGCAAGCCCCCAATCCTCTCTTCCATCTCTCCCTCCTTTCAGGATCGTGGGCATACATGCGCATAGGCCTAGAGTGTTTCTCAAGATGCTGGGTCCAGGACTCAAACCATGCAGTCAGCTATGTGGAATCCAGCTGCCTTTCCCACCATGCCATGGGCTGACCTTGTAATATACTTTATAATAAACTGGTAAATGTAAGTAAGTATCGTGAGTTCCATCTGCCAGTCTAGCAAATTAATCAAACTCAAGGACAGAGTTGTGGGAATTCTGATTTATGGTCGGTTAGAAGCATAGGTAAAGCAACCTGGAGCTTATGTTTAGCACCTGAGTTCGGAGACAGACTCATGGGACCGAACCCTCAACCTGTAGGGTCTCCAGGCATTAGTGCTAGAGTTGAACTGAAATAGAGGATACCAGGTGGCATCACTGCAGAACTGATTTCTTGCTTGGTGTGTAAGGAAATACCCTGACACGTACGGTCATAGAAGCATTGTCTGTTGAGTATAAAAGGAGAAACGGAGTTTTGGCTTTTCCTATATATTTAAAGATGCCCTGATAGAGAGTCAGGGACACGGCTAGCAAAAAACCATGATTAAGCCACAGTCAAGAAAGTTCAAAATAAGCAGAATCAGCCAGGTGTTAGACAGGAGAAAACTAGCAGAAGCAAAGGAGAAACTAGAAAGAGATGGAGAGCACAGTGGACCCCTAGGGCTGATCAGTTCCTACAAAAGCCCCCTTGGCTCAGGTGAACTTATATCAGTATTCCTCTAAAATGACAGAACTTAAACAGTAGCAAAGCAGCAAAATATTTTACTGCTAGAAAAATAAAATACATGTTCTCTGAATATATTCATCATAACACATCACAAACCATGAGGATTATTTCTTTTGAGCATGACATAGGTGCAGGGATTGACTTCTTTCAAGGAGAGACCAATGTTTGCTCAAAGCACCAGAAAAAAGAGAGCTCTTAGTATTTGTTTGTTTGTTTGTTTTTTGGAGAGGTTTTTGTGATAGGGTACGTGCACTTGCCAGAAAAATAGAGACAGGGAGACAGAAAGTGAGAAATCATCCCCCAGGGGAGATGGCCATGCTGCAATCCCTTCTCTTCCATTCTCCTCTGGGGATCTTGGGCATGCACGCACATGCACCTGGCTTGAGTTCAAGCCGCCGGGTATGGGCCTCAAACCGCGGTAAACTACATGGGAGTCCAGAGACATAGCCATTATGCCAACTGCTGGTCCCATGGGCTCTTAGTCTTTACCTTCTGAGAACAGTCACCATAGTTTCCACCTGCTCTGAAGACTTGGACCATCCTAGTAGAGGTGCCAAAAGGACTTGTAGAGAGTACTCTCTCTGGCAATGACAAGAGGTGCCACTCATGCCCTGTGATTGACATACACATACTAGCCCTGTGACCCTAAGCATGTCACTTCATCTCCCTGAAACTCAATTCCTCCTTTTTGATAGATGATCACTAAGGCAACTCCTGGCATTAATATTATGGGAATCTTCTAAATAAATTTCTTCTTCCAATTAGGTTAGAAAAGAAGACAACTTAGAGAAGAAAGGCTGTTGAACAGAAGTCAGGAAACCCATGTTTCAGCTCTGCCACTCACTGGCAGGCAAGCTTAGCTACATGTTGACCTATTTGAGTTTCATCCACTTAACGAGGAAGTTGTCTTCTGTCTCATCAAAAGGGCATTTTCACTCACAAGCCCATGATTCCAATCCTCTAAACAATCCTCAATCAATAATTCCAATGGCTCCTTGCATCTATATTTAAAACTGTTACCTTTTAATTGTTTTTTTATCTGATTGTCCACAAAGAAGTCTGTGCTATAATCCCTAGAACTATTTCTTTCAATTTGCCCAGCTACAAACTAAGTATAAAGAATGTTGGGAAGAAATCTGGTGTAAGTTTTACTCCAACGCTAGCTGGAACAGACATGTGGACTAATTTGGATTCCTAATGGCACAAGATCAGGGCTGGTTGCTGATGGAGAACTGTGAAGTCTAAATAAGAAGACAGGCCATACGAAGGAAAAGATGTGTATCTTTCCCAGAAGATTGTAAGTCCATAAATAGAAAATGAAGATATGAAGCCCAAACAATCCTGACAAGTATTTTAAATGTCCTTAATAAGACTAAATTTATCAGTGGAAATAAGCGGTTTTAGGATCTAGAGATCAAGGCAGTAGAGGCCAACAGGAAAAGGCCAAGAATAAATATGACTAGTTAGTGTCCTGCAATTTCAAGAAAAACTGAAAGGCATAAATGACTACAAGCTACTCAAGGTCATTGACTTCCATTTTTTCACCAGCACAGCAAATACTATAGATGAATAAAGGCCTGAGACTGCACAGTAAGGCACTTTTCCAGTTTCTGCAGCATGAAGCATCATGGGTAGTGAAGTCTCTCAAGATGCTCTGTACCAGGTGTCCTGC
>NW_006205575.1:529740-560022 GCF_000334495.1 Tupaia belangeri chinensis
CGGGGAGCCCCTCAGGGCGGGCACCCCGCAGGCCCCACCCCTGCTCACCCGCGCCCTGAGCAGGGAGCGAGGCGTGAGAGCCGCGCTGCTCCCCAGAGAGCTGAAAACCAGCTTGAAGAGCTATGACCCTCAGAAGGACTAGTGCTTTTCCAGCCCTGCTAGGCTCCCGTCCACTCCTCACACCCAGAACTTCGCAGTGTTTTGTGGAACCAGTAGCACTGTGACAAGGCCAAGGCTGTGGCTATCATCCACATGAACATTGAGGCACTGATGGGACTCCAGAAAGATAAGATGCTCATCAAGAAACTGGTCAGAAAGTGCAATTCTTCTGATCAAAAATATCCTAGGAACCCTGGGCCGAGGCCTGCATAAGGGTTGTGAGTTTCCTGCTCTGCTGATCCACAATAAAATATGGCAGTGAAAGTTGGTGAGGAGAAGTCCACAACAAAGTTCCGGATGAAGGTGTGTATTTGGTAGTGACTGTTGACCTTGTGAAGATGACAGACAAATGATGAACTTGTGTACAACATGTTCCTGGCTATCAACCTCCTGGTGTCACTGCTCATGACAAGTTGGCAAAATGTCCAAGTTTTATACAACCAGAACACCATGAGAAAGCCATAGCACCTGAACTAAGACACATTCTGATGAATCCTAGTGCTTCCAAAAATACCAACAACAAAAAAAATTCTACAGTTATGTCATTAGGGGCCCAGGATGGTGGTTGATCTAAAGCAATCAGATACAAAAGGCATGACTTGATAATTCATAGAACTAATACCTATAAACAAGAAAAATATAAAAAGATGTTCAACCTCAATGAGTATTAAAGTAGAATTTTAGATGTTTATCCTCATCAGATTTTATACAGATACATAAATCACATCCAGTGCTGTCAATAAGGAACTAGCCAGTTCTATACATAGCAAATAATGCAAAAGTTCAAATATGCACAGCTATTGACTTAGCAATGTCAATCCTAGACATTAAGCCTTCAGACAATCTTTTATTTATGGGTATTTGCTTAATAATGTTCACTTGCACTTAATAGAAACAATTGGAAACTACTCACATTACTAGTAGCTTGGTTAAAACAAATTTTATCAGGTGAAATATGGTACTATACAACTGGTTTTAAAAGGATGAGCTATGCATACCTCAATGTACCAACTGAGGAGATTCGCATATGTAAAAACATGTTTTGGAAGAGAATGCATATTATGACCTGATTTCTTTAAAAGGTGTACAAACATACACACACACACACACACACACACACACACACACACACACACACACACACACACACACACACACACACACACACACACACACACACACACACACACACACATGTGGCACCTTCAGCTCCCTCATGTGCCCTGCGTTCCCTTAAGAACCTTTCTTCTCTTTCTGCTTGAGTGCTGGCCTTCAGCTGGTGCTTCCTAATCCCTAGCCTTGATCCTATGTTGGTGCAGAAATCTGGAAGACTGTATGCCAAACTGTTCACATGGATGTTTCTGAGGTTGAGGTGACAGAGGGTTTTCCATTTCTGGATCATACTAACCTGAATTATTTTCATTTCTAATCATGAGCATAAATTTTAATTATTTATAACTAGGAAAAAAGAACACAGTTATAAGTACAAAAAGTACCAAGCTGCAAAAAGAGATCGGATTTTTCTCTCTTGTCCTACAGTGATTATTACCTTCTGGCCCCAATCAATTCCTTCAATTCCAGCTAGGTATCACCCATTTGTGGAAAAGGAGGTGGTTTGCTAGTAATTGAAAAGATGTTGACTACTTTTGTATTTCAGGTTAGAAGATGTGAGTATTTTCAGTCCCATGGATTGAGAACTGAAGCTTTGACTCTTTGCCCAATTTCTCAGAGAAACTTAACAGAGAAATAGTTTTGTTAGGAACCTAGAAACTTTTTTTAAAAATTTATATCTCAGCAGATGGCATAATGATTATGCCACTGAACTCCCACATAGTCAGCTGCGGCTCTAGTCCCAGACCCTGCAGCTTGAAAGAAGTCAGGCACGTGTGTGTGTGTGTGTGTGTGTGTGTGTGTATACCCAAAATCCGAAGAGAAGAATGGAGGAGAAGGGATTGTGGTGTGACCATCCCCCACAGGAGTTTCTTGCTTCCTGTCTCTCTGTCTCTCTGTGTTCTCTGGTGAGTGCACATGCCCTATAGCAAAAAATCTCTCTCTAAAAAAATAATAATATATCAAGCTCTCAAAACCAAAATAAATAAATAATCCAAAGGAGGTCCTTTTGTTGTTGTTTTTTGTTTGTTTTTGTTTTTGTTTTGCAATAGGGTGCATCAAGGAGGTCTTTTTGTTAATGATAAAGTAAAGCTCCATCACTTAATTGATTTTATACAAGTCAAGAAAGTAGAATATGCACACACACATGCACACATATAGTTTATTTATTTTCCATGAGAGAGGGAAACAGGTACCCTTGCCCCTCTATATAGGGTATTCACAATCCTAATTCTAGCCTCAACTAGCCAGGATCATAGGCATGTGTGTGCACACTCCCAGGGTGCACAGGGAGACCATGGTATGCAAACTTGGGACCTTCCCCTATGGCCTCAGCATTGCAGAGCTCTGCAATACTGCTAAGCAACCATGCTGGACAAGAAACAAAATATAGCTGAAAAACTTTGGGTATCAGAACAGCTCGGTTGCAAACTGAGTTACACAGTACTACATGGTGTTCATGCTAATGCATCCCATCCCAAACATAGGAGGTTCATCATTAATTTCTTCCTGTCACCTACTTACCTCACCCTCCCCCCCCCACCCCATTCAGTGTCCAGGCTCTGCCAATTCTCTTACCCAAGTGCCTCTCCTATTCATCCCCTGCTACCACTCTTCCTTGGGACAATGGCCTCCCCCACTGGACACGCCACAACGTTACACCTACTCTCCTATGTCCTAGCTATCTATTCTCCACATTGGAGCCAGACTACACTTTTGATATGTAAAATGTGATCATGTTCTTTCTCTGCATTAACTGCTCTGTTGTCTTCCCAGAGCTCAAAAACAAAGTCCAAACTCTGGTTGAGTTTAGGATGAGACTTAGACAGCTTTCTTACTAGGCACCCCCTTGTTGAGAGCAGGGATCCTCAACCCTGAGGTGTAACTAAGTATGTCTTTAATACTGATGCATTTTGAAAACCAACCAGGTGATTCTGTCCCAGGTGTTCAGAGCCCTGTACTGTGCGGGCACTGAGGAGGAACAGAAAGGTGTGGGAGGCCAGGAGTAAGGCAGGCTGGATGTCAGCATGTTATTGCAAGTTGGAGTCTGGCATCAGTCAGAGCTGGCTTTTCTAGTCAGGTTGAGCCCTTGTCCTCAGGATTTGCATCAAAAGGAATTCCTCTTATCCCCTGGCCCAGCAAGAAGGTACTGGTGGCATGCCCTTGTCAGGGACTCTGTGAAAGCAATTTAAATATTGAATCGGCCCTGTTGTAAATAACACACCTATTTATTTATAAAACATAAATATTTAATAAACTGCAGTGCAGCAATTTGAATTTGTTATTTAATCTATTCGCAAAATCCAAGAGCAAGAATATCTACAGGGGAAGGCCACTTGATACAAATGCCAAGTTTCTCTCACTTCTCCTAACTTCTTCTACGCTGGCTGTCTAAACACTGTGTGGAGCAAAGATAGGACTGGGAAGTCACTTCACAACTGACTATTATCATTTTTTTATTTCACTTATTTCTTTGCCTTTTCTCAGGACCTAAAGATGAACCCAAATAGCGTATACCTATTGAAGGTGTTCAAAAGAACTTGAGTTTCAGTCCCATGGATTGAGAACTGAAGCTTTGACTCTTTGCCCAATTTCTCAGAGAAACTTAACAGAGAAATAGTTTTGTTAGGAACCTAGAAACTTTTTTTTAAAATTTATATCTCAGCAGATGGCATAATGATTATGCCACTGAACTCCCACATAGTCAGCTGCGGCTCTAGTCCCAGACCCTGCAGCTTGAAAGAAGTCAGGCACGTGTGTGTGTGTGTGTGTGTGTGTGTGTGTGTATACCCAAAATCCCAAGAGAAGAATGGAGGAGAAGGGATTGTGGTGTGACCATCCCCCACAGGAGTTTCTTGCTTCCTGTCTCTCTGTCTCTCTGTGTTCTCTGGTGAGTGCACATGCCCTATAGCAAAAAATCTCTCTCTAAAAAAATAATAATATATCAAGCTCTCAAAACCAAAATAAATAAATAATCCAAAGGAGGTCCTTTTGTTGTTGTTTTTTGTTTGTTTTTGTTTTTGTTTTGCAATAGGGTGCATCAAGGAGGTCTTTTTGTTAATGATAAAGTAAAGCTCCATCACTTAATTGATTTTATACAAGTCAAGAAAGTAGAATATGCACACACACACGCACACATATAGTTTATTTATTTTCCATGAGAGAGGGAAACAGGTACCCCTGCCCCTCTATATAGGGTATTCACAATCCTAATTCTAGCCTCAACTAGCCAGGATCATAGGCATGTGTGTGCACACTCCCAGGGTGCACAGGGAGACCATGGTATGCAAACTTGGGACCTTCCCCTATGGCCTCAGCATTGCAGAGCTCTGCAATACTGCTAAGCAACCATGCTGGACAAGAAACAAAATATAGCTGAAAAACTTTGGGTATCAGAACAGCTCGGTTGCAAACTGAGTTACACAGTACTACATGGTGTTCATGCTAATGCATCCCATCCCAAACATAGGAGGTTCATCATTAATTTCTTCCTGTCACCTACTTACCTCACCCTCCCCCCCCCACCCCATTCAGTGTCCAGGCTCTGCCAATTCTCTTACCCAAGTGCCTCTCCTATTCATCCCCTGCTACCACTCTTCCTTGGGACAATGGCCTCCCCCACTGGACACGCCACAACGTTACACCTACTCTCCTATGTCCTAGCTATCTATTCTCCACATTGGAGCCAGACTACACTTTTGATATGTAAAATGTGATCATGTTCTTTCTCTGCATTAACTGCTCTGTTGTCTTCCCAGAGCTCAAAAACAAAGTCCAAACTCTGGTTGAGTTTAGGATGAGACTTAGACAGCTTTCTTACTAGGCACCCCCTTGTTGAGAGCAGGGATCCTCAACCCTGAGGTGTAACTAAGTATGTCTTTAATACTGATGCATTTTGAAAACCAACCAGGTGATTCTGTCCCAGGTGTTCAGAGCCCTGTACTGTGCGGGCACTGAGGAGGAACAGAAAGGTGTGGGAGGCCAGGAGTAAGGCAGGCTGGATGTCAGCATGTTATTGCAAGTTGGAGTCTGGCATCAGTCAGAGCTGGCTTTTCTAGTCAGGTTGAGCCCTTGTCCTCAGGATTTGCATCAAAAGGAATTCCTCTTATCCCCTGGCCCAGCAAGAAGGTACTGGTGGCATGCCCTTGTCAGGGACTCTGTGAAAGCAATTTAAATATTGAATCGGCCCTGTTGTAAATAACACACCTATTTATTTATAAAACATAAATATTTAATAAACTGCAGTGCAGCAATTTGAATTTGTTATTTAATCTATTCGCAAAATCCAAGAGCAAGAATATCTACAGGGGAAGGCCACTTGATACAAATGCCAAGTTTCTCTCACTTCTCCTAACTTCTTCTACGCTGGCTGTCTAAACACTGTGTGGAGCAAAGATAGGACTGGGAAGTCACTTCACAACTGACTATTATCATTTTTTTATTTCACTTATTTCTTTGCCTTTTCTCAGGACCTAAAGATGAACCCAAATAGCGTATACCTATTGAAGGTGTTCAAAAGAACTTGAGAAAGAGCAATCTCTCTTAGGTAACTGTGCACTCAAAGTTCTGTATTATTTACAGGGGTGTTTTTCCTTTAATTTTTATACTAATTATGTCCTCTTGTCATTACTCTTGAGCTACACAGACCTGGGTTGGAATGCCATCCACAGAAGTTACTAGTTGGGCAATTCTGATCGATGTACTTACTTACCCTCCCAAGTCTCTAATTCCATTTGATCCTCTTTGTGAAATATTTATAGGACCTGGTAAAACCAAGGCAGGTGCCAAGCAAATGTTATTGAGTGTTCTTTCACCCTTCTTTCTTTTCTCCCCACTACCATCACATAGCATACATAACCTCTGTGTTGTATTTGTCCAGTTAATAATCTTAGTCTGAAACTGGAATTTATTTTCTTGTAAGGATGCACTCTTCAACCACGCCAGTTCAAAAGGAGGTATTGTTTGGTCCCTGTGTGGTACAATGGTGTCCTCCAGAAGAGCTGCTGGCTGGCTGGCAGGAGGCCTTTCAAAGTAGTGTTTCCTTTGTGGGGATTCACAATGGTCCAAGGCCTTCTGTCAGCCTTCCAAATATACCAGGGGAGGGTCTGTCCTCTCTGGCACTATATATGTTAATTAAGGCCACAGAGACTGAAACATACAAACTTGAATACTAATTATTCTCCCTCCTGCTCCACCTTTTCTTTTTTCCTTCTTCTTCCACTCCTTTGTAATGCCAGGGAATGCATACGTGTGCTCAAAAGAGAGTGAGAAAGAGGAAAAGGAAGCACAATGGAGGCTGATAATGCCATGTCCTTTATCCTTCAGTTTTCCAGCCTGTGAGGATCCTGGGCATGTGTGCACATGCACATGCTTGAAATGTTTTTCATGTTGCTGAGGCCAGAACTTGACCTCCACCTGGCCATGTGGGATCTGGCATCCTCTATGAAGCACTTAACTACTACACTGTAAGGTTAGGCCTGATTCATCTTTAAGGTGTATTTATTATTTCTTCTGCAAGAGAGAGAGAGAGAGAGAGAATCCCCAACAGGGGTTTGACACTAATCCACCCCCATCCTCGGCCAGCCCTGTATCATAGGCAAGTGTGTGCCTGGCATACTCAGGGATGCAACTGGAAACTTCTTACGTGGATCAATCTCAAAATGTTGAGTTTTACATCCTCTGGCCCCCAGAATGATGACATTTTTTCCTCTTTAATTTGCTATAGAGTAGATACGCTTGTCTGCCAGAGAGAGAGAGAGAAAAGTAAGAAAGTGTCCCTGGTATGTGGGGGCAGGGAGGGGGATATGGTCACACCACAATCCCTTCTCCTCCATTTTCCTCAGGCCTTTGGGCATGCATGCCTATGCACCTAATGTGTTTTTCAAGCCACCAGGTCCAGGACCTGAAGCACACAATTGGCCACGTGGTATCTGGCTGCCTTAACCACCATGCCACCAACTGGCTCATGACTTTTTAATTTGCAATGAAAATATAACACTGGTGGTGAGGGGCCATCAGGTGGATAGGGAGAGACAATGCGTTAGAGGCAGAAACAAGAGGAATTGACTCCTACAGTGTCGAAGTTTAGGATGTCCCTCTCTTACAGATAGAGCTTGCTAAGGTAGCCACATCCACCTTCTCACTGTTTTCAATTCCTTTTCTATCTCCACTCTATATTTTTCTGTACATGTATCTTTATTTCCTTTTTTTTTTTTTTTTGGCTCTAGGGCATGTGTGCTCACCAGAAAGACAGAGCGAGACAGAGAGACAGAAAGTGAGAAATCACCCCCCAGGGAGGATGGCCACACTGCAATCCCTTCTCTTCCATTCTCCTCTCGGGATCTTAGGCTCGCACACACGCGCGCCTGGCGTGAGTTTAGGCCACTGGGTCCGGGACTCAAACCGCAGTTGCTACATGGGACTCCAGTAACATAGCCATTATGCCAACTGCTGGTCCCACATGTATCTTTCTCCAACTCAAGTCCAATAACATTCCAATCCTGTTGCCTTAAATTCTCCTTGGTTGATATCCTGGGTGTCCCAACTCTCAGGTTACCTATTACACTCATGTGGTTACTCTTGGCCATGGACATGCTTCTTCCCCTGTCTAGTATTTCCTGTTTTGTGAGGGAAAATCAATTTCTGTAATGGCCTGCTCTTTCTTTCACTCCTCCTTTCATTGACAACTTGCCCATCTTTCAGCTACCAGGTAAATTTTGGGGAAACAAGCTGGATGTACAAAAATCAGCTCCTTTTCTCTTTGGCAGGTGTACTTACAAAGAACAAGCCTTCTGTGTTCCTTTGTCAGATTTTCCACGTGGGCAGATGCAAGCACTACCTTTGGCAGGTGAGGAGGTCTCCTTCATTCTGGGGTGCATAATTTGGGAGCCCTCTCTTCACTGCCTACAGAAAAAGCTTGTTCTCTGACTTAGCTGTATTAGTGATAAAGGTGACTACTTGCCACCCCCCACATCTGTTTTTTCTATTTTATTTCCCAGTTGTTTTAGAAGTTGAGTGGAGAATGTGTGATGCTATTTACTGGGCTCTGTCAAACCTCTTGAGGTTATTAGATGTTCACCAGAGCCACTTCTATTCTTTCAGCACTGGGGTGATTTGATTAATCACCTTGGTTTGGAATTTCCTAGGCTGCAGTACTTTCAGTGCTAAAGCTGGCACCATCCCAGGTCAACCAGCATAATTGATCACCCCACTGGGCACACAGGAAGATTACATTCCCTTGCAGTTGGACAAAGCCACGTGACTGAGATCTTGCTGAACAAGGTGGGTAGGAGTGAAGCCCAGAACATCCTCCATGGTCTTCCATGCCCTCTTCTTTCTCATTTGCATGCCCGAAAGTAAGTTTCCAGGAGGATGGGGCCATTTCCGGGTCTGAATTCCTATGTCATCACTGGGAAGAGAGTCTCATAATCTGAATCAGATACAATGAGAGTGATAAATAAATCCTTAATTGCATTAAGACACTGAGATCAGGGAATTGTTTGTTCCAGCAGTGAGCCTATACTGGCCAAACAGTCCTATAACCTGTTAGGAAGTGAGGAATAGATTTCAGAGGGCAGTCTGATTTGCTTAAGGCTGAGTTTGTAGAACACCACACTGTCCTGCCATGGGAGGCAGTATGGAGAAAGCCCAAAGATCAGGTAATCTATGTATCTGTGTTCTACATTCAGATCCAGTCTTTAAGTAGGAGCATAACTTTAAACTGATCACTTGGCTTTTAAGACTTAATATTCTTGTCTTTTAAAATAAGGAACTAGAGGGAACCAGCAGTTAGCGTAATGGCTATGTTGCTGGACTCCTACGTAGTCGACCACAGTTCACGTCCCGGACCCGGTGGCTTAAAACTCACGCCAGGCGCATGTGCATGCGTGCCCAAGATCCCAAGAGGAGAATGGAGGAGAAGGGATTGCGGTGTGACCATCCCCCCTGGGGGGTGATTTCTCGCTTTCTGTCTCTATGTCTCTCTCTGTCTGTCTGGCGAGCGCATGCACCCTATAGTGAAAAACCTCTCAAAGAAAAAAAAAAAGGAACTAGATTAGACCAATGTTCATAAACATTTTAGATCACAACTCCTTGAAACTCTGATAAAGGTTATGTAACTTCTCTCTAGAAAAAATACACATACATGAGATCTTTGCAAGCTTTTAGGAGGCCATCATACCCACCCCCAATCTCACTCTCTGTTAGCCTTGCCAAATTGTTTTACGGGCCCTTTAGGGGCCTCTAAATGAGAGGAAAACTATTTCCAGCTCGAATACTGTTAAACTAGATCGATGATGATATTCCTTTCCCAGTTTGTGCCTCTGGCCCCACACCTCCCTCTAGCTTTTGCTTCATCTCTCTTTCCTTTTCGTCACCATTTTAATTCCCAGTTTCTCTTTAGCTCATTGGAGGCTGGCCTCTCTCCCATCCCTCTAACTGCAACTACTCTTGCTAGTGACCAATGACATTATTGGGTCTATCTTTACTGAGCCAACAGTTGTGTCCAGAGCACCCTTCTCCAACATGATGTGACACCATTCTGCTAGTCTCATGCCACCTGCTTGTAGTATGTATTTCATGCCTGGTGTGTTATTGCAAGACAAGCATTCAGAATGACTTGGAAAGGAGAGGCTGTGCCTGTCACCAAGTCCATCTCCTCTGCAGAGCCGATATAGTCCTCTTCGACTTCCCAGATATTCCTCTCCTCAGAAGTCATAGCACTTACAGTCGACATAGCTACAGAGGCCTTGTGTTTGCTGCCGAAATGCTGATATGCTCACTCTCAATAGCCTCTTTTCAGAGAATTTACCTAGGTCTGGCCCTTCATCTTCTACCTCAAAGATGGATTATATCTACATATCAAAGAGGATAGGGGTTCATCATTCAGGAATAGGTTCTCAATAAACAATCTAATAAAATTGACTTATAAACCAGAATTCCCAGATGAGACCTACATCTTGCCTCTATAATTTCACTCCCCTTTTCTATGTTTTCAAGGGTAACCAACCTCTGATGACTAATTTAAATCTTTTTTGTATTTAAATTTTTATTTATTTTTCCATGGGACAGAGAAAGGAAGAGCGAGAGAGACAAGTATCCTTAAACTGGGTCTGACATTATGACCCCTCCACTTGCCTGCCCTCTAGCCCTCCTAGCTTGCCAGAATCATCAGCATGCATGCCCAGAATGCACAGGTTGACCAGGAATCTGAACCTATGGTCTTCCCTATGGAGCCAGCTAGCTTGAGCAGCACATTACTCCTGTACCACTGAGCCAGCCCAGATTTAAATCTTTATTCTAATATGAAATATAGTCAGAGAGTTCTCTGAGAGTTTGTCTTTTTAAACTCCCTCTGTATCTCTCTGCTCTGAGTTAGTAGGTACTGCTCTCAAAGCTTAATTGTCAGAGGCCATTTATTCAAAAATATTTACCAATGCCAGACACTATCCTGGGTTATAGGAAGAAAATGGGGAACAAAATGGAATATGGTCTATCTCTGATAAAGTTCACATTCTAATCTTACTATCCGATCTTACATATCAACATTCCTGGAGAAAGCTCTTAGGATATTACTGATGGTAGAAAGAGCTCTGAGCCTTTGAGTCAGCCAGATCTGGGTAGGATTCCAACACTGCCACTTCCTATGTATGTGCATGTTAGTAGAGGAGTCGATGAATTGCTTTGAACTTCAGTTGTCTTAAATGTTAAATTGTTGTATAAAGTGTGTGATGGTGGTTATGACAATGCAATGAAATAATGCAGGTAAGTTTTAGCAGAGAACTTAGAATCAGAAAGCACCTCATAAATAAAAGAAGGCACTTACTAACGTAATAAATGTAAATAGCCCCTGGGCTACCTTTCTCCCCTGAATTTAAGCTTATACTTCATAAGGTCATAAGTAGAAGCTCAGTAATTTTGTGTCAAATCAACTGATTAACTAAATGAGATTCATAACATGCATGGTCTTAATTAATCTCTGTTTTGTCAGTGGCAACAATCATGGCTTTTCCCCTCCAAAATTATGGAACTACTTAGCTATGCGAAGTATGTCTTTGAATACTTTCAAACTTAGTTTTCTGTATTTCAAATCTAAGTCCTCCTAATATAGCGTTTACTCTTAGCTGTAACTTGACTAACATATAACCATACAAATAATTTTATTGTTGAAATTAAAGAACTGTCCAAGAACTGATGAATGAATTGAAACAACATGGCACATATACACCATGGCATGCTACGCAGCCATAAAACAATGAGACCATGGTATTTGATAGAAAGTGAATGAATATGGAAGATTTAATGGTAAACAAAGCGTGCCAAACTATGAGTGTGTCCCCACTTAGTATGTACTGAATGTCTGCATTCTATGGCAGAAACTGAAAGACTGAATGTATAAAAACCTGGAAAGCAACTGTGGACACTAGAAACCGTGCGAGGGGAGAGTAGGGAGTGGGGTGGATTGGGTGGGAGAGAGGAAATTAAGAGAAAAAAAGAAGCAAAACATTAACAAATACTCAAATGGAATCTGTTGATGATAATGTTTATGGTAATATCTTTGACTGGTCTAATATGCAGTGTATTCATGCTGGAAAAATTCATTTTACATGCTGTAAGATGAATAGTGAGTGAATGTAAAAAAAAATAAGAAAAGGAAAAATAAAATGAAGGTGGTCTTGGAGAGCTTCCTCTACATTCTATAAATTCTTAGCCCTTTATGTGTCATGGACTCCTTCAATAATCTGGTGAAGCTTCTGGACCTTTTATGAGAAAAATGTTCTTAAATATATAAAATAAAACATATAGTAGTCAAAGAAAAAAGCTAAGGAAATTTAAACTATGGTTGTTTTCATACTTTTAATTGTGTATTATAAGATATAATACTGATTATGTGCTTAAGAGGAAGAAGACATTGACACAAAGAATTTTAAGAGAAGGTTAAAATATTTTCCTTATTATTTTTAAGAACAGATGTTCCAATGATCCTGGAATTCTCATTGTTTCACATTAAATGGTGAGGTCATTATGAAAACATCTGATGTGGAAGAGAGGAGTCATGTTTCTGCATCCTGTCCTATCAAACCTCACCCTGATCTTTCTGGGTCACAAGAATCAGCTATGGCATACCTCAAGTGGATGGAAAGCTCTCCTAAACAACACTCTTGTCTCAAAACTGGCTGCTTTCAGTACCCTAACTTCCTTCTTGTTGACTTAAATGCTTTATTTGTTATATTTTAATTGGAAAAGAATTAACAGCTTTTAGACTATTAGCAAATAATTCATTAAAATTAAGCCGGCGATGTTAATAAGAAGGTTAAAGTTTACTAGTGATAACACACATTGCTGATATGGGAGGAGTTTGTCACCTGGGCTCTCCAGACCTCTAAAGTTATCAGCAGCTTCCTGAACTGGGCATTTGAGGTGTAAGCTCTAGTGGTCTGCCTCTGCATGGAGCCTTCAGTTGACTGGAGGAGTTAGACAGTAAACATGTAATTATAGATATAATAAGTACTAATAAGGAATGAAAAGGAAGCTGTAATGAAGAATAAAGGAGAGAGTCAACTTTGGGAAGTTCGTCACGGGAGACATCTGGGAGGAGATTTTAAAGTTGTTTTTTTTGTTGTTGTTGTTTTTGTTTTTTATTTCTGCCATAAGCCACATGTGCTTGCTAGAGAGAGCCAGAGAGAAGTAGTGAGAGGGAAAGTGAAAAATCAACCCCCAGGGGGATGGCCACACCATAATAATCCCTTCTCCTCTATTCTCCTCCTGGGATTTTGGGAACACACACAGATACACCCAGCTTGATTTTCAAGCTGCCACATCTGGGACATGAACTACAGTCAGCCATGTGGAAGTCCAGCACTGTAAGCACAATGCCATCTCCTTGCCCCTGGGCAGAGATTTTGAGTTGAGGAAGTAGGAGCTAGTCAAGGGAAGGAAAAGGCTGAGGGGTGGGGTGCCCCAGGATGCGGACAGCAATGCCAAGTGTTGAGGCAGGATTAACTTGGCGTGGTTGGGCAGTATGGCTAAGCCAGGATGACGGGAAAACTGGGAGAGCAAAGCCTGTTGCCAAAATTGAGAGAAAGCTGGTGGCCAGGGCATACACAGGAAGTTCTACTTTAAAGTGCAGTAAGAGGCCATTGAGGGGTTTGTAAACCAGGTTGGGATTAGACCTGACTTGCATTCTATATGGGGAACATTGAAATGGGGCAAAAATGGAATCCTGGAGACAAGGAAGGAGATAATGCAGTAATCTAGTGGGAGTTTAAGGTAGCTTTTCCATAAAGTGGCAGACAATGGAGCCTCAGGAAGAGACATGGTATAAATTAAGAGACTCTTAAGTAAAATTTTATCATAGTTAAAACAGTGGTTTTTTAAAAATAATACAAATGGAATGTTTTATTTTTATTTATTTATTTATTATTAGTTTTTAAAATTTGCTATAGGACACATGCGTTCACCAGAGAGAGAGAGAAAGTGAGAAAGCAAGCTGCCAGATCCAGGATTTGAACCATGTGGGAGTCCAGCATCTTAACTACCGTGCCACTTGCTGGCCTCAAAAGTTGAATATTTTAAGGTCAATGTTGTCCCTAAGAAACACACTGACATTGTAGAACTAATCGTGTTTCTAGATAAATGTATAGACTTGAGATGTGTTTCTCTTTTCTTTCTCTTTTGAAGTTTATTAATTTCTCCCATGAGAGAGAGAGACATAGAGAGAGACACCCACACACTTCCAAATAGTCTTCATACTTTGATCCACCCCCCCAGACTCAGCCAGCTGGGATCACGGACATATACTGTGTACCTGACATGCACAGGAAGGTCCCAGGACAGGACCTTCCCATGGGTGTCCAGTTGTATTATCATTGTTCCATTATGCCTGGCCCTCGGCATGTGTTTTTCACTGAATCTTCACATCTGAGCAGAAGAGAATGCCCACACCAGACATAAACATGAGAACTTGGAGATGATGACCAATTTTCCTGCCAAAAAAATTTCTGTTCTCTAGGATTAGCAGAGAATGGATCATGTGAGCAACAGGCCTGTTTAAATACAGATGTCTTAAAATAGGCTTGAAAGTAGAATAAGGGAAGAAGGAGGAAATTATATTCCCAAGTTATGCTTACTAATTTCCTTTAGGGAACATTAGGTGTTGGGGATGGAGGATTATTATCAAAGATGGATCAGGTTGTCCTGGCAGGATGCAGTAAATAAAGATCGCGTGTGTGCATACGAGTGTGTCATGCTGCTTTAACTGTCTGTGCATCACCATGACTAGCTATAAACAAAACAAGTTTATAGAAATTCCATTAGTGAAAAGAATCAGAGAGAAATGTTTTTATTTGGTTATATAAATAAAAAATGCCACTATAGTAAACTTCGTGTGACATCAAAATTTCTTTGCAGTAAATATAGCAGGTTGGAAAGAAATAACATGGTAAAATAAGCCTACAGAAGTCCTTGATGCAGAGCTTGGGCTTGTTCTTGAGGTACTGAATTAATTACATAAAACAGCATACTTTGATTTGAACCAGTAAGAGAAAAGAAAACTTAGAACCTTCACTTCACCTCAACCTTTAACGCCAGAGAAGCCGGTTTTGTTTGGGTGATTAAGGTGTTTGAGATGGGGAGAATTCCAAAGGGGGACTACTACTTGAGGGCAGAACAAGGAACTGGGGTCAGCTCAGCTCTCATTTCTCCACAGGGCTACACAGTCTATATTTGTTTGTCTGCATGATTCTTTAAATGAATGAATGACATTTTGTTAAAGAGGACCAAAGGAATTGGTTTAGTAAGTAAGATTATTTATTTTATAGGACTTTAAACATATTGATAAAGTACAAATCTAGGACATAGAAGATGCTTTACAAAAAAATATTCAAAATTAGTACTATTTAATTATTGAAAAAAAATAGGTAAAAATGTCAAACAATCCAGAAGCTTAGAGAAAAAATGTTGAAATGTCCTCTTTCTATACCTCACTCCCTGCTCCAGGTAACCACTGATATGGATGGCCCATATTGCTCCAGATTTTTTCTTTTTTCTTTTTTTTTGGAAAGGTTTTTTTCTAGGTCATGTACACTCACCAGAAAGACAGAGAGACAGAAAGCAAGAAATCACCCCCAAAGGGGGATGGCCATGCCGCAATCCCTTCTCCTCTGTTCTCCTCTTGAGATCTTGTGATTGCACACACACACACCCAGTGTGAGTTTAAGCCACCAGGTCCGGAACTTGAACCATGGTCAACTACATAGGAGTCCAGTGACATAGTCATTACGCCAACTACTGGTCCCGCTCCAGACTTTTTCTAATCACACTGAAACTTATATATAAAACATAACATAACACCAACACGTTGTGTGTGTTTTTATAAAGAGATTATACTAGACATATTATTCTGCAAATTGTTTCCTTTACTCTCTAGATAACATTCCATGTCAGTACTTTAAAAAAAAAACACCTCATGCTTTTTAATAAATTTATATTCTCCTTTGAAATGACTTATTTATTTTATGAGTGTCCTACTGATAAATATTTAGAAACTTACATTTTAATACAGAAAATTTGTATGTAATGACTTGTAGTGACAGAGTTTTTGTCTGAATATTTTAAAGTCAACTAATGGTTTGAACCAAGAACTACTTGAATTCACAGAAAATTGAGGTCCTGAGACATTAAGAAGCTCACCCGAGGTCACAGGACACTGATCTCTCTGCCTGATTCTAGCCTGGTTCTTCCCTTGTGAACCACTGAATGCCACTATGCCCTGGGGATGCAAAGGGCATGGACAGGGGCAAGAAGCTTTCAGTGGAGAAAATAATGCAAGGAAAGGAGGCAGGAAAGTGACACACAGGCAAGGGGAGAGAGAACAAAGGGAGTCGGTGATTGGCCCAGGGTCTCCTCTGACTTCACCGAGGCGCAGAAGAGAAGAGACGGCTACCGAGGACTGAGGAAATGTGTGGAGATCCAGGAAAGCAAGAGGTCCTGGAACCCACTTTTCTGTTGCCAAAATAAAAATTAAGGGAGAAGCCAGAAAATGTTCACATAGGAAGGATATTGTAAAACCTTGATAAAGTCTTGGCAGTTTACTCAGAGTTGCTGTGAGTCAGATCAGAATAAAAAAGCATGATGCAAGCTTTAGGAAGGGGGTGATCATTCATGTAGTTATTGGTGATTTAAGCTCGCCAATAATGAAGGGTATAGATGAGATATACATTCAATGGAGGTCAAATCTCGTTTGGGTTCCCACTCCCCTAGCCTCACCTTCCCCCCCCCTTGGGGTTGAGGGGCTTTCACCTCTTTACACCCTTCATCGCAGTGATAGCTCTAGAATTTCCATAGTGGGGCAACATGGGGTCAGCATTTTGGATGAAAAGAAGAGCCGGAGACCTAATCTCAAAGTTCTATTTAGAAAACAAGCAAATGATTTTTTTGCTTAGAACAAAATAAATAGCAAAGTTCCAAAAGATGCCTTTATTCACATGTTAAATAACAAGAGAAGGTACATTCTTCATCGTGAACATTATTTATTTTATCTCATATAAGGAGGCTGAGGGTAATGGAGGAAAATCAGTCCTGAGGCAGCACAGGCTCATGTTCTGTGTTCTTCCTCATCAAAACCTGCTCTAAGGACAGGTTAGCGTGAGCTCAGGTAAGGCACTTGTGGATCAGAGGTTCACCCACCACAGGAACTGGGCATTTTATCAGGAAATCAACTCATGCCTCTTTGTCAGTCTGTGTGGGGTGCAAAGGTTAGTTAGTAGAGTGAGTATTCTGGGAGAGAAATTGCTCTTCCAAACTCCTAAAGTTTTTCTACACCTCTGCCTGCTCCTGAGGCTAGGCCAAATGAGAGTTAATGCCTAGAGTTGATCATTTTCGTTTTGGAGAAAATAACACTGTCACAACTTAGATAAAGAAATAAATAGATCTGTGAGTATGTAAAGATATACGAAGGAAGGTATTATCTTTATTGTGAGCAAAATGTGCCATTTTAAGTACAAGGAGCTCTTTTTGTGTGATAAAACCGATGAGGACATAGGAGCTTTGAGAAAGTGCTGAAATTTAAGGGCTGAAAATGAGGCCTGCCCTGAGGTGATTTAAAAGGATGTTAAAATGTTAGCTTTAGCCTCGTGGTTAATTTGCAGGTTAATTTTATTCCCAATTATTTTTCCCAAAATATCTGTCAGCACTTAGCTTTAGGAAGCAAAATCACTCTAGATATTTTAATCACAATGAGGTTGAATCTAAGAAATTTGGTACTTCGAACATTTTTAGAAGGTTGGAACAGGGATTTCAGGTTAGGCCTACAGAAATGACTTTAGACACAGGACATGTGAACCATTGGATGGGCCCCCAGGGAAGTTGCTCTTTTAGCCACCATCCAGAGGTGGGAGTCAAAAGGCTACCACAAGAACTGCCGATACCAAGATTGTACCATCATGGCTACAACGCAGAGATAAAGAAGACTTTACCTTCATCAACACAATTGCCTCCTAATGTTCATTAAGATAATGGTTGAGTCCTGGATCAAGGATGCAGAAAAATGGCAATCTCTGACTTCTAGGCCTTGCAAGCAGTGAGAAGATACCCTCTCCCAACCTCCTGCTCGATTTTGTCTACCAAATCCTATTCAAGTGACTTCAATAGGCAGAACCAAATTTGTATCTTTTTATCTAGAATGCTAACTACAAAAGAATCTGCAAAGAATTGTTTTCAGTTTTGCAGTACAGGAAAGCACACAAGGGAAGAGGTTATCCTCATTAGAAGAGACACTAAAGAATTTGCTCTCTCCCTCTGCCACACGAGAACTCAAGTGAGAAGGTGGCCATTGACAACCAGGAAGAGAGCCCTCATCAGGAACTAATTTGCCTACATCTTGATCTTGGACTTCCCAGCCTCCAGAAATGTGAGAAATAAATTTCCATTGTTTAAGCCACCCAGTATATGGTATTTGTAATGGCAGCCTAAGCAGATGGTGAGAAGCCAGCTAAGTCCCCTTCTCTATCTGCTTGTAACTTGTAAGCTGCTGGGAGGGAAGTGTTTCAGCCTTAGGCTGAGCCTAGAGTTTCAATGATTACATAAAGCTGAATATTTTGTTCGCTAAACTGAGATCATAACTTGTTACCTTTCATTCCCAAAGAGTGACCAAAAATGACATGAGACTGTTTAAAATTTCTTCCAAGGAGCAGAGAATTAACCCTAGATTTAAAGTCAATGGGGACAGAGGACAAAATTGCCTGATGACTATACCTTAAGGATTGTTCTTGTGCAATATATTGATTAAAAGTTAGCTCCCAAAATCATTACATCATGTCTCATGCTAGAAATAGACAAAGTGAAGCTATTCTTTCAGGTTTAAGAGTTAGCATTTAAGAAATATCTATTTATTCAATATTGTATTTTGAAGACACTGACTAACATTGCCAAAATTTGGCATATCATTGAAGGAAACCAATATACACCTTAATGTTGATTTAAAGTTTATGTTGCTTAGATGCCAAACAAGGGCAAATGGCACCAGAGGACAATGGAATATGTTTTAATCTCCTATCTTGTGTGATGCTAGTTTAATTGGAAATTAATAAGTGCTTAGCAAGCTAGGGTGGGCTCATATGGTCAACGGTCAATTAGTAAAGCTAAATGCTTACCAAAGTTGATATAATTTACACAAAATAAAGTTTTTTGAGTGTAAGTGTTCAGTTTGATTATTTTTAACCAATTGGCAGAGTTGTGCAACCCTCACCACAACCCACAACTTTTCCATTGCCCCAAAAAGTTACTTCATGCCCTTTTGCATTAAGTCTCCACTCCACCCTCAGCCCTAGGCAACCACTAATCTAATTTCTGTCTCTATGGATTTCATAAAAATGCAATGCAATATGTATGTTTTTGCACATCTGGCTTCTTTCAGTTAGCATACTGTTTAGCTATTATGAACGATACTGCAGTGAACATTGCTTTCAGTTCTTTGTTTAGATGCTTAATTTTATTTCTCTCAAATAGATACTTAAGACAGGTATTAAAGGTTTGTAAGTTAAATTTGCATTTAACATTTTTAAAAGGTTTATTTATTTTTTCCATAAAAGAAAGAGAAAGAGAGATGCATACCCTTGACAGGCTCTCATACCGCTATCCTCCCCCGACCTCCTGGGCCTTCCAGCCTGCCAGTATCACAGGTGCACACACACAGCTTCAGCATTTCACGTCACTGAACACTGGTCTTCCATCTGGCTTCAGCCTCACAGAGCAATGGGCTTACCTGTGTCACGCCAACTGGGCCTATGTTTAAATTGTTAAGAAATGACCAAGCCAAAAATACCCCAAGCAGCTGTATCATTTTGTTTCCCCATCAGCAATATATTAAGTTTCTTGTTTCTCCATGTCCTCTCCAATACTTGTTATTGTCTTCCTTTTTGGTTTTAGCATGCTAGTGTGGGAGAAAAAGTAACTCATTATGATTTCAATCTGCATGTCTCTAATGAGTATGACATTAAGCATCCTTTCATGTGCTTACTAAACATTCCTATATCTTTTTTTGTAAAATATTTAAATAAATGTTTAAAAATATTTTAAAATGTGTATTAAAATTATTGTATTTAATATTTATTAAAATGTAATAAATATATATTTTTAATTTTTTTGTCATACATGCACACACACAAACACATTTATGCGAGAGAGACAAGGGAGAGAGCTCCCCACTAACCAGACCTGGTCACGCTGCAATCTTATTCCTCCAGTTCTCCACCTGGTCAGGATCTTGGGCATGTGCACACTCACCTGGCATGACTTTCAAGCTGCCAAGGCTGGGACTCAAATCCAGTTTGACTTCTTCTGCACAACTTCTGTACTAAGGGGCCAGTCCTGTCTTAAGTTATAAGAGTTCTTTATATATTCTGGACACAAGTCCTTTATTTGACACATGAGTTGCAAATATGTCCTCCCAGTCTGTGACTTATATGTTCATTTTCATAGTGGAATCTTTTGAAGTACAAAATTTTTTATTGAAATAAGGTCTAATTTATTAATATTTTTATTTTATGAATTATTCTTTGGGTATGATTGACTTTTTGAGTAGATCTACCATAAACTGGTGCATAGGAACATATATTGCTCTCTGTCTCCTTTGCCGTATCCCGAAAGCTGCCTCAAATTATTGTACTGGAAAAAAAAAAAAACAGTATTAAGGAAGAGTTTTAGATAGGCTTAACCTCTAACAGATTGTTTTGAGAATGGAGAAAAATGAACTTGCTTTGAATGAAAAACAGAAAAACTCTAACACACAGCATGAAAGTTATGATCAGGTAAATGCTGCAGTTGACCTAATATTAAATTAATACTAACGAGAGAATGAAAGAACAGAAAGAGAAAAAGTGATTTAAATTTAACATTATTTATTTTTTTCTGGGGAAATAAAAGAAAAAGCAGAGGCCTTTGGGGGACCTTGACTCCAGGTGGGCCAAGGAGGAGAAGGAGCTGGTGGTGGTTTTTTTCCCCTTCATCCTCTCATCTCTTTCCCATTGGCCTGGGATGAGGATGACGAGTAGAGCATAATGGAGAGGAGGAAAAGCACAGCACAGGATCAGGCATCTATAAAAAATATAATAGTGTGGAAAAGGTGTCAGAAAAGTCAGGCTTAGTTCTGTCTCCAACTACTTAAATTACCTCAAGACAGTTGGTCTCAAAGTCTTTGTTTCTTCCTTAAAATGGAAACAATTTCACTTCACAGGAGGATCAGGTATGTATGTTACAACATGGCAGGGCTGGGGGTGCTTGAGAATGTGCCTGCTGCATGGTAGGAACCTGTTAGATTTTGCCACAAAGATCCAGAAAAGTTCTTGGCCACAGCAGGAGGTGTGCAAAAGTATTCTAAAATTAGGTCCCAGATAACTAGAAATTTAAAAAATGAGTCGTGGCAAAACTTTACATTCCCACTGGAGACCTAGTCAAATACTAAGAGAAAGAATCAGAAAAAAAATCCCAATGTCATCAATAATGCAATGTGGGGAGTGCACTGTAGGAAAAGCTCTCTGAGAGAAAGAAACTTCATATTTTTTGTTTGTTTGTTTTTATCTTAAGCTTTAGAAATGTTGGGAGTTCTTAGACTCTACCTGAAACATAAATGATACCAGAGAACAAATCAGTGAGGAAGAGTTTAGCTGAAATGTACGTACTGTCATTAAAAAAGAAAAGCAGGAAGAATTTTTCTGAACAGTCAAATGAAGGCATTGGCATAGATAACCTCTGAGACTATTTTTTGTGCTTCTATGTGAGGAAGAGCTTCTCATAGGAGTAAGATTCTACTTGCCAAAAGGAGGGTTTTCAGAAAAGATTTTAAGGTGACTGATAAAATGGAGAATTGCCCCAAGTATTCTTTTTTTTTTTTTTTTTGAGAGGTTTTTGCTATAGGGCACGTGCGCTCGCCAGACAGACAGAGAGAGACAGAGAGACAGAAAGCAGGAAATCACCCCCAGGGGGGATGGCCACGCCGCAATCCCTTCTCCTCCATTCTCCTCTCGGGATCTTGAGCACGCACGCACACGCGCCTGGTGTGAGTTTAAGCCACCAGGTCCAGGACTCAAACTGCGGTCGACCACGTGGGAGTCCAGCAACATAGCCATTACACTAACTGCTGGTCCCAAACCCAAGTATTCTTTTAACATGGAAATATTTTGCATGAGGCAAGGGAGCAGAAATAAAGAAGCCCTACCTGAAGACACATCCCATTACTTAAAAATTCACATGTAAAAAAATGCTAAAGACAGGGCTGGCCCCATAGTGCAGCATTTGATTTGCAGAGGGAGCCGGATCCCACATGGTTGACTGTGATTTGAGTCTTGGCCTTGGTGGCTTGAGAAACATGCTGGGTGTATGTATGTGCCCAAAGTCCTGATAGGATGGAGAAAAGGAGGAAAGGGAATTGCCACATGACCATACCTCATTGGGGGTGTATGTGTGGTGGAGAGGTACTTCCATTCTCTAATGTGTTCATGTGCTCTCAGGCAATTAAAGAAAAGCTGCTAAGGACAGTTTTACTTTGCAGATAAAATTTCCTTTACATAAGTATCTGGAAAAAGTCGCTGTTTTAGAATGTGGTGTTGCAGACGGGCAACTTTCAGGTCACAAATGTCAGGTATAATAATTACATTTGGAAAGGCCTAGAGATTTGCAAATAAGTTATAATAGGTCAAGAATAAGAGATCACTTAAATGAATACATGAATATGCCGTTCTATAAAAATATAACTGCCAAAGAGTTTAGATGTCCACACCTGTGCTGGGTACATTCCCATTCCATTCCTCACAATTTATCATTTCTCCACCAGTTACTACTCTGCTCTTGACCCTGAGAGGCTGCCCTGTAGGGATTGCATCAACAGAGTTTTTTGCCCTCTGGTTTCCCCATCTTAGAGCAAGGCATTAGCAGAGAACCCCATGTAAATTTATCAACTTCGGGAAAGTGAGAATTCTGTTTCAGGTGTGGGTGTGTGTGTGTGTGGTATTTTTGTATCTAAGTGTGTCTCCATAAATAACACTTATGTTTCTCAAAGGCCAAAAAATAGATACTAGGAAGGAGAAAACTGATGAAAACAGAAAAAAGAGCCTTTGTTTCTAGGCAGTAATACCCCTCCAGAGAGCTCTTTGTATTATGGATGCAAGGCTCCTTGCCTGCAGGTCTTTCTGTGCATGTGAATTTGCATATTCTGATAGGTACAATATATACTAATTGCAAAAAGTCTGCAAAATAGCAAGTTATAAAATATCTGTACAAGGTGAAAACTACCTATAATTCAGTAGCCAGAGAAGACACTTTTGAGTATGCCCTTCCAGACTTTCTCTCTTTTCCTCTTCCCTATGTGTGTGTGTTTGATTACAATAGCAACATGTCTGATGGTATGAAAAAAATTCTGAATATATCATATTGTATAGAGAAAAAATTGAATCAGATGTTTCTTTTGACTTAGAAGTTTATAAAAAGGCATGAAAGTATAATTTATTTCATAATAATCTAAACTCTCTCTGTACTCAGCCCTCAAAGTGTGAGGCTCACAGAATTTGATTATACACTCACACTTTAGAAACATGCAAGGGGGGGTGCCTGGCAGGTGGCATGGTAGTTAAGCACACTGGACTTTCACATGGCCTACCGCGGTTTGAGTCCTGGACCTGGCGGCTTGCTTTCTCACTTTCCCTCTCTCTCTCACTCTGTCCTACTCTGGTCAAATTAAAGTAAGTAAATAAACAAAGTTAAATTAAAAAAAATAATTCTTTAAAAAAAGAAAAAAGAAACATGCAAGGGGAGGTCAGATGGTAGAGTAACAGTACACAACTGGACCCGCATGAGAAAGGTCCTGAGTTTGTCCTGGGATCCATTGAGCACACAGGGCTAGTGCATGCACCTATGATCCAGGCCAACTGAGACTTAGGGTGGGTCATGATGTGACCTTGTTAGGGGTACTTGCTCTCTGTCTCTCTCTTTCTCATAGAAGAAATAAATTCAATATTCTTCTAAAGCTAAGCTTTAAACTTCATTTTGTGTCCTTTCACAAATAAATTAGTTTAAAACAGAAAGCAGCTACATGCCATTTTGACATCAACTCATTTTGCAAGGCTTAGGCAGCTAGACATTGTTTAAAACAAAATATTAACTTATATTGCATGTGTATCTATCTTTTGTCAGTCATCTTTCAGTTCTTGAAGTATATTATTTTAATAATATAAAGAAGACACATGCCTTAATATGCTTGTAATACAAGAATGTCTTCCGATGGGTGAACACTAAAAGGCTTCCAGTTTTTAGTCAGAAATCGAAAAGCACTGGGCAGTGACAGCCAAAACCCATACGTTGGCTAAAAGATCATGATGAAATACAATTATTTTATTAAATTGTAGTTAATAACAAATGAAACCAGACTTGTCTAACAGATTTTCCATCAACAAATATTGTTATGTGTTGAAATATTGCATATGTTGTTTTACACACCACTGCATTTTCTAGAACTGCTGAGAGGACTGTATATATGATTTTAAACCTAAGGTGATTTTTTTCTCACTCTTGAAAAGAGTACTTTTTTTACGAAAGCAAATCTTATAGCTTTGTTTTCAATCAGCTAAAAATGTTTCATGTATTAGTCTAACCTGTTGTCCTCTACATTCTATTGTCCTAATGTACTGTTTACTGACTTGTATTAATGTCTTGAGAGAGTAACTTTTTTAATAAAAATAAACCTACAGAAATAAAAAGAAGAAATGAATAGACCTAAAAAGAAAAACCAACTATAAAAGAAAAAGATGAAAAATTGGACTTTATAAACAAAGCAAAACAAGGAAAGGGAATGCTGGCATTGAACTTTACTCCCTTTTCCAGTTTTAGTGTCTTACTATCTCTGCTACTCTCTTCTTTTCAGTAAGTAACTATTTGTAACTTTAGAGGAGTTTAAAAAAATTTAGGTTAACATTCTTTTCACTTCTGAACAATGCAAAGAGTTTTAAAGAAACATATTTTAACTAAAAAAGAAATACATTATTGATATAAAACTTTATACAGGCCAGCCTGTCGCCTAGTGTTTGAAGCAACTGGATCCTATGTGGCAACCTGCGTGATCTGAGTCCCAGACTGGGCAGCTTGAAAAGCAAACCAGACATGTGTGTGTGTGCCCAAAATCTCCACAGGAGGGAAAGATGTAGAAGGAATTGCCACATCACCATTCCCCATGGAGGATGCTTTCTCTCTCTCTCTCTCTCTCTCTCTCTTTCATGCATGTACTCTCTCACGAAATTAAAAAAAGAAACTTTACATAACAGGAAAATAGAAACTAATATGTAAAACACCCTATTCCCTTCTCAGTCCTTGCATTCAAACCAGCCAATCTTATTCCTTAGCGGCAACCATTGATAGCACATATTTATTTATTTTTTACATTCATTTACTGTTTATCACTACAGCATACAAAATGAATTTTCCCATCTAAAATACACTGTATATTGGCTCAATCAAAGATATCACCATATATATTATCTTCAACAGATAATTTTCCATCTTATGTTTCTTAAATGTTTTACTTCTTTCTTTTTTCCCCTTTGATTCCCTCCTTTTCATCTTCTGTCATTTCCCACAACCCTCCCACACTGTTACTGGTATCCACAATTGCTCTCCAACAAATGGATTGAAAAAGTGTGGCACATATACATTATGGAATACTACTCAGTCATAAAAAACAATGAGACCCTAGCATCTGATAGAAAGTGGACAAATATGGGAGATTTACTGCCAAGTGAAGTAAGCCAGACTACAAAAGAGAGGCATTGTTTGTCTCCACTTAATATATACCAAATGTCTATGGCAGAAACTGAAATATTGGACAGGATAAAATGCGCTTTTTTTAAAAAATGAAATAAACAGGACAAATTGTCTTCAGATGTTTTTGAGACATGAAAAAAAGTTGGAGAAAGAGAATTAGCCTTTATTGTGCCCATTTTCAATCGGCAGAAAGTATTAATACCTCTACAAACTGGATTCAACATTAGGAAGAAGCTTACAACATAAGTAGCAGAAAAGAGTAAAAGACAAGTTTAGAAAAAAAAAAAAAAGAAAATATTCTGAAAGAAAAATAAACCCATAGAGAGGAATTCAACTTGTTGGGGGAAACTAAGAAGAGATTCAGTATTACCAAGTTTTAAGAATTGAAACTTCCAGAGAGAAGTAGAGATAGAATGTGGTTCCCACACCATGGGAATGTGAAGTGCTTTGGCGGGAGGCTCTCAAGTGGAAACAAGAGAGCTGGCTTTGAAGGTGGGGGCTCAATTCCGAGTTCTTAGGGTCAACCCATGTAGTGCAGGGCTCAAAGAAGCTGGTACTTAGGAACCATTAAGCAGACACTGTTGTCTTTTCTAAAAGTTGAAGAGGATGATCCTGTTTAGAGGGTGTGGCTAAGAAAATGAAGACCGAAGACATTTACCAAGTGGTGAACGTTTGAAATGTTTTCCGTTTTGGTTTATGGTTGTAACTGTTTGCAGAGCCTTGTCATGACTTGTAACCAGATTTCTTAAAATTTCTTTCTTCCTTTCAAAAGTGTTGATGATCATAGTGTTGGGATTAGAGCCCTAAAGGCATTTTGCATGAGAAAATAAGATCCTGCACAAACTTTCACAAAACTAATTATGGGTTTAAGTCCACTTAGGAAAGAGAGAAAAATCCTCCTTAAGGGGAAGTGGGAAGAAAAATGAGGAACAAAACTGTAAGAAAGAGGTAGGCTGGAGATGTTTATGTTCAGTAACTTGATGTTATTGGTTTCTGAATGTGGTGTGAAAAAAATTAATAGACGATGATTGAATAGGAAGTGGTAAAGTGGAGAGAAAAGAATGTATTTTCCAAAATAGAGTTAAGCTACTTTTGTTATTATTGTTATTAAATAGTTATTATTTGTTGAACTAGGTTTTTGAGTATTTTTAAGTATAAGAAATATGAAGATAATAGAAATATTTAGAAAGACATTTGTTTTGTTTTTCATTTCTTTTGTAGCAAGGTTCCTACGACAGTGTGTGGCACGATGAGGTTGAAATCTGGCTTTGAAAAAGCAACGACCAGTATTTCCGCTTGCTATCCCATAGCTGGATGCTCAGCTGTTGAGCAGCCAAGACTAGAAGGGAGGCATTTAGAGTACGCATTTCTTTAAGTGGGAAGATGGAAGGCAGTTAATAGCAGAGGGAGTGCTGAATATGAATTGGCAGGAAACAATGTGGCAAACTGATGTTCCCAGCTCCAGTCTTCAGTAGCTGTGTGTACCCACACTATCAAAATGGCCAAGTTTAATTGAAAAAACCACATGGTGATAAGCCTCATGCTAAAAGATAAAAAGACCTATTTGCATATTTCAGTCTTTTGAATATCAAGAGTTCCTATGTGGTTAGAATTCTTTGGATTGTCAGGAACGGTATGGCCACAAGATAATGTATGGGGAAGACCCATGTGCTGAAAACCCAGAGAATTCTGATCACTAAACCATGGGCAGGGTGAGAAGAAAGCAGCTTGGGGCTCTGGCTCCATTCTCCCTCCTGACCTTCCTGTCCCCATTTTTTTCTCCACTCTCCTTTTCTCCCTTCTTTTCTTGTCAGTTCTTCTTTTCTGTCTGCTTAGTTGATTCAAAACTACTTCTTCTGGACATTTTTCTTTCTCTCGCTTTTTACTATATATTTGCATGGGGTCCATCTTCGCCCTGACTGTTCTCCCTCCTCTTAGCCTTGCTAGACGTCGTCTGCACCTTCAGAGTCTTCTTAGGCACAGCTTCCTCCAAGGCTGGGATGAGAGTCTAGCCTATGCATCCCGGGATCACTAGTGCTAACCATTGTAGCTGGGGTCTTTGCACTCTGTATTGTAATTGCCTTATCACTTTTCCCTTTGTCATTGTCTCTTGTTCACCTAATGCTTTACACAAAGACTGGAAACGTCTGTGAATGACCTGCCTTAGGGTTGGGCAGTGCCCCTGAGAGGGAGCTCATTAAATATTTATTGAATAAATGAATAAGTGAAAAAGTAAATCTATGGCTTATTTTTGGATTATATGTACTTGCTTTATTACAATATCTAGCCTTTCCATACTTGTCTTCCTCATTATGAAATGTATCAGATTTGCATGAGTCTGTAATTTATATCCAAAATTCTGTAGTACAAATCACTGCAGGTCTAACAGTAAGTCAAACTGTACCTACTGATGGGAAGAATCCTGACTCATTACTTGTTTGGGTCCCCTGAAGGTTCCAGTGGCCGTTGTAACCCAGCTGGCTGAGAAATGACCCACCTTCAGGGCAATGGTTCAAGATGAGAGGCTTTGTCTATATCCAGGAGAAAAGCTCAACTTTGAACCTCAAATGACTGGACTGGTTGGTATTCCTCTTAAAACATTTTAGTCCCAACTAGAGAAAATCACGTAAAAACAAAAACAAAAACACAACAGTTGGTGGTTTATATTTTTATGATCCTAAAAATTTCCTGGGAGGCACATTCACATTTCATCTTCTTACCAGGTTTATAAAGTCTTCAGCTGAGACTTCAGAAATTGGTTTCAATGTTTCCGATTTGATTTCATGATGGCCTGTGAACACCACAAATTAGCCATGTTGTAAGGTGAAAATGGTCCATTTCACAGTGACTAGTTCCTCCCAGAGTTCATGTACCACTTCCATGTAGGTTCATGCTTACCTGCAAAAGGAGGGTGAAGAAGTGGTTTTGAACCTGGAAGCATTTCACAGTCTGGCCTAGGTAACCCTGTTTAAGCTCCACTTAAAACTCTATCAGATCTAACTTTTGAGTTCAGGAGTTATATTCCCAGTGGGACCTATTGTGAATTCTTGGGATATGAACATCAAGAAAAATCGTGTTCTGTCTGTAGTTAAAAGAAGGGGATAAGCTCCATTTCTTTGATGAGGAACTGGGATTTCCCTTCCAAATCTCATGGGGGAATTTTTTGGTTGCATGATGTCGTTGCCACAACTATGTAGGTCTGCCTACCTCATGTACAAGAACCCTATTTCATCAGGAAGTCTCTGTACTGACTTGGGGATTAATTTCTCCCTTGGCTAGTTTTAGCATCTTGGTTTGTAGTTACACTTTCTGCAAAGCTTGCTTTACTCAAAATAAATAGGTATTGAAAAGTCTCCATGGAAGCCTGAGGTACGTTCCTTACACGTATACTCTAAGAAGAGTTTCCAGGAAGCAACTAAGGTTCTAGGGTGGGAAGATCAGAGAGTGAAATAAGTCAGTCTTGGTTAAAAATGGTTACTTAATAGTGAGCATCTGTAATGGATAACTGCAGAGAATTTTGATTTATGATAGGAAGCCATGTAGATGTCCACTAGACATTTTGTTTTGTCCATTTCAACCCTGACTTTTGGTTTCGGGAATAATGCTTTGGGTTAGGCAGAAACTAAAAAGAAGCAGTGTGCAAAGTAAATTATTTCCTTTTGCTGTATAAATAGCCCAACTGGTAGTGTGTTGGCTGGTGGCCATTCCCACTTGTAAAAGTCCAAGCCAAGATTTGTTCTTTCCTGGGTTAAGATTTTTCCAGAACCACTGTATCCTTCCCTTATTAAGGCTTGAGCTATAAAAGAAGGGATGGAAAATGGAGTGCATCTGTCAGCAGGGTCACTGAATATTCCATTCCAGAAAGCCAACTGGCACTTGGTCAGGCATTCAGAGTTGAAAGGGCACAAGACACCTGGGTCAGGTGCATCCTTTCTTAAATTAATAGTGCAGGAGCCACATACTGAGGCAGTATGAAATGCAAACTATTTGGTCCCCCAAATCCCCTTGCAGAGCACCCATCAAGCATCAGGTGATGCCAAGAATAGTCTTTCACGCAAAAAAATCTAGGCAAAAATATCTGTCCCACTTTCCTGTCTCTGATGCCTAAAATATCACTATTAAAGACTTTTATCCCACATTGAAGAACTGAATTCACTAGCCAGAGGTTAGAGACCTATATCTGTTCTTGTGACAAGTCATTTAATTTCTCTATCAGTTTCTCACTTTTGAAATCTGATTAATAACAATATCTTTCAGGTTCTTATGAGGGTTAAATAAGGGTTTTTTTTTTAGCTTTGGTGCATATGGAAGTTATCTTGAATATTTATTAAAAACGTACATCCGCAGGTGTCCTTCGGATGGTGGTATATATTAACTTATTTCATAAATGTGAAGAGTTGTGCTTACATAAATAATTGTTCTTATCCTGGATATTTCTGGATTGGCTAACACTTTGCGTAGAAAACAGTTCGTGACACATCAGTAAAAGAAGTGAGGTTAAAGAAACTGACATTCATTGAATATCTGATATAGCCTATGCCCATTTGATATGATATATGATTTAATTCTACTAGGTATTATTACTTCCATTTTATAGATAAAGAAATTGAAATAGAAAGAAGTTAAGACTCTTGTTCAGCATCACATGGGTCTAACTAACGACAGGGTCTGTTCGTGATTTTGACTTTAATTGCCTCCAAAACTCACTCTTTC